>NC_090295.1:30242983-30544112 GCF_037392515.1 Haliotis asinina
TATCTGCTCATAAGACGTTAAACACGAGCAAAGGAATCATCAGAGACCGTGACCGGTTGTTTTCTGACATGACAGAACTTGACATCATGACTGAAATGAAAGATCAAGGTGTGCTCGACGTCAAACGCTTTTCAGTCCGCAAAAACAGTGAAAGTGTTCCAACCAATACTTATCTGTTCTCCTTTTCATCTCCGACAGCTCCAAAATCATTGAAGGCTGGTTACTGCAACATCAAGGTTGACGTGTACATTCCGAACCCGCTCAGGTGTTTTAAATGTCAGAAGTACGGCCATGGTGTAAATACTTGTACATTGTCCATTGTGTGTGCCCACTGTGGTGAGAAGACACACACAACAGAAGATTGTACCAGTGATTTTAAAAAATGCACCAACTGCTCAGGCGACCATTCCTCATTTTCTAAACAATGTCCTGTTTGGAAAGAACAAATGGAAATAAATAGAATCAAATTCACTCAAAATATCTCTTTTTCTGAGGCCAAAAATATAGTAAAAAGATCTGATCTTCCAGAGAGCTAGGCACCCGTGGCGAGCCACCTCCTCGTGGTGGGACCTGTAACCGTGTTCCTGTTCCTCAATACACCACTTTGGCCCTGACTTCGCCTAGACGGGTGGTCGAATAGGCCCGGTTCGACCAATCGGCTGGTCATGCCAAGCCCTGTGCATGAAGTACTTTTATATTTATCAATGCACACATGTCATTTGGAATTGTTGTAACTTGATTTTGAAATATGTTGTTCTGTAATTTGCCTAGAGTCCTATGCCAGAAGGCGGTGGCTCATGGGCCAATCTGGTGGAATTATTAATCTTTTAATTCTTCTGCTGGAGTATATCATCCGGGTATCCTTGGTGCTGCAAGCTGGAGGCCCGCTTGTTTTTAGCATTGTCCTTGTGATACTCCGTGGTGGGTGGGGAGCTCGGATGATGAACCAAAATAAACTAACCATGGCTTATGAAAATCCAACAAAAAAAACAAAACGTCCACTTGATATTGACACTGTTGATAGTGACCATAGACCGTCTGCATCGATTGAGTATTGGCCGCGTTTCATCGTGATTGAGACTCCAGACAAGACACCGTTGAAGTTGAACCCCTTTGCTGTATCCAAGGGTATTCAGGGTATTGCAGGGGACGTGAAGAACATAAGACGCTTACGTTCAGGTGGCCTACTAGTAGAGTGCGGGAAAAAGCAACAAGCAACTAATTTGCTTAACATCAAATCTTTCGTGGGCATTCCGGTCACGGTCTCTGCACACAAAACCTTGAACTCCAGCAAAGGTATCGTTAGAGATCGCGACCGATTGTTTGATGATATGTCGGAACTTGATATAGGATCTGAAATGAAGGATCAAGGTGTACTCTACGTCAAGCGCTTTTCAAATCGCAGAAACAACGAAACCATCAAAACGAACACGTATCTGTTTACCTTTTCATGTCCTAATGCTCCCAAATCAGTGAAGGCAGGCTACTGTAATATTCCAGTTGATACCTACATCCCCAACCCGTTAAGATGTTTTAAATGTCAGAAATATGGACACGGTGTGAATACTTGCACATTGTCTGTTGTGTGTGCTCACTGTGGTGAGAAGACACACACAACAGAAGATTGTGACAGTGATTATAAAAAATGCACCAATTGCTCAGGCGATCATTCTTCATTTTCTAAACAGTGTCCAATTTGGAAAGAACAAATGGAGATCAATAAAATAAAATTCACACACAATATCTCTTTTTCTGAGGCCAAAAAACTGGTAAAGAGATCTGATCTTCCAGAAAGTTTGCTTCAATAGCAAAAGCATCATCGGGTTCTAGCTCTAAAACAACATCAACCACAGGCTGCCAAACTACCTTGACTTGGGTAAACTGTGATTCTCCACAGCCTTTGTACCCTGCTTTATCATCACAGACTGAGAAATCACTTCCTAGTACCTCAAAGTCGTCTTCTGATCACAAATCGTCATCATCTCAGTCACATTCAAAGTCTCAATCAACAGCTGATACTCAACAAACGGTGAAAAGTAAACCGAAACCAAAGCCTGACGCTTCAAAACAACAAAGTGGCAGACCTCCTAAAGGGTCACAAAATAAAGTTCAAGTGTTTATGGGTCTCAAGTATGGGTCTCTTGAAGATATGGACGTTTCTGAAAACGTCCATTCTAGGGCACATAGCATGTCGCCCTCCAAAAGAGTGCGGGGTAGATCCCCAATAAATCCCCCCAAAAGATAGTTTATTCCAATAATATTGTACAGTGGAACTGCAGAGGATTGAGGACTAATGTACATGAATTACAGATATTAGTTCAAGATTTCACACCTTCAGCGATATGTCTCCAAGAGACATATTTAAAACAAACAGATACATTTGACTTTCGTCATTTTAATGCATATCATTGTTTTGCACCTCCGGGTGATCGGGCCACTGGCGGCTCATCCATTCTAGTCAAACAACACGTTATTCAAAGCCCTGTTTCATTTAATACTAATATGCAGGCTGTTGCAGTGAGAATTACGTTACATGTAGCGTTTACGCTATGCTCTCTTTATATTTCTCCGTCTTCGACGTTTGCCAGAACTGATCTTCAAGCTCTATATGATCAGCTCCCGAAGCCCTGTATTATAATGGGAGATTTAAATGGGCACAACTCACTCTGGGGTAGTGTAACTACAAACACTAAAGGGAAATTGTTGGAGGACTTTGGTTCTGACAATGATTTATGTATTTATAATGATGGTTCCAACACATATTTACACCCTGGTACAGGGACCTATTCTGCTCTCGACTTGTCAGTCACAAATTCAGAACTACTTAATGAATTCGAATGGTCAGTCCACGATGACCTCTGTGGAAGTGACCATTTCCTACTATGTTAAAAGCTGTAACTCCATCCGATGTTCCTCCATCACCAAGACGAAATTTTAAAAATGCTAACTGGGCTTTATATGAAACACTGTGTGCTGAAAAACTTAAACCTGAACGTTTTATTGACGTTCCCGATGCTATTAAATCTTTTTCTGATGAACTGAATTCCATAGCTGATGAGTGTATACCAATTTCCTCTGTAGTTCCACACATAAGAAAACCATGGTTCAACGATGAGTGCAAACAAGCTAGGAAGGCAAGGAAGAAAGCTGAACATTATTTCCGTCGCCATCCTATGGTGCATAATTTAAATAAATTTAAAATTTTAAATGCTAAAGCACGGCGTACATTTAAACAAAACAAACGCCAATCTTGGCAAAATTGTGTGTCCAAAATAAATTCTCGGACACCTATGTCCAAGGTATGGAACATGGTCGAGAAAATAAAAGTTAAAGGTACTAAATCTACTGTCCATCATCTTAAACATGGAGATCAATTGCTTACTGATAAATCAGATGTTGCTAATAAACTAGGTGAAACATTCTTCCTCTTCAAATTATGTACCAAACTTCCAGCAATATCAAAAACAAGAAGAAAAGAAAACTATTAATTTCAATTCTGATAATGGTGAAGATTATAATGAATCTTTTTCTATTCATGAACTCCATACTGCTCTTGATCAAGCTCATGACACTGCTACTGGAGCTGATAACATACATTATCAACTCCTGAAGCACTTACCGGAATCCTGCCTAGAAACTCTTCTCAATATTTTTGATGATATTTGGACATCGGGTAACTTTCCTCCGTCATGGCGTGACGCCATAGTAGTACCAATACCTAAACCTGGACGTGATCATACGGATCCGTCCAATTATCGACCTATTTCACTAACTAGCTGTGTTTGCAAGACCATGGAACGCATGATAAATAATCGACTTGTTTGGTACTTGGAAACAAATAATCTTATCACAGATATACAGTGTGGTTTCCGTAAAAACAGAAGTACTGTCGATCACTTAGTGCGACTGGAATCATTTGTTAAAAACGCACTAATTAATAAACAACATGCTGTGTCTATCTTTTTTGATCTTGAAAAAGCATATGACACAACCTGGAAACATGGTATTTTGAGGGATTTACATGACTTTGGTTTGCGAGGTCGTTTGCCTCGATTTATTGCCAACTTTTTAAATGACAGACAATTACAGGTCCGTGTGGGTTCTACCCTGTCTGATTATTACAATCAGGATCAGGGTGTTCCACAAGGCAGTATTTTATCTGTCACTCTTTTTAGCATCAAGATCAACAGTTTATCCAAAGTTTTAAACGATTCAATTGATGGATCGCTTTTCGTGGATGATTTTAATATTTCTTGCCGAGGTAAAAATATGCATACTATTGAACGGCAACTGCATTTGTATTTAAACAAAATAAATAAATGGTGTCTTGAAAACGGCTTCAAATTTTCGAAGTCCAAAACTAATTGTATACATTTTTGCAGAACATATAAGCCACATACGGACCCAGAACTATCTCTAGATGGCACTCCCATCAAAGTTGTAAAGGAGGCCAAGTTCTTGGGATTAATTTTTGACTCACATTTAACGTTTCTACCACATATCAAATCCCTCAAAACTAAATGCCTGAAGGCACTTGACTTGTTGAAAGTCGTCTCAAATTCTAAATGGGGAGGGGACCAAGCTACCCTCCTGCAACTTTATCGATCACTGATCCGGTCAAAACTTGATTATGGCTCCATTGTATATGGTAGAGCCTGTAAAAGCAACCTTAAACTTTTAGATTATGTTCACCATCAAGGTCTAAGACTTTGTCTTGGCTCCTTTCGAACTTCACCTGTTGACAGCCTGTACGTCGAGGCCGATGAGCCATCTCTTGAGCAGCGACGTATCAAATTAGCTTTACAGTATGTAACAAAATTATGTTCCAGTGAGTCAAACCCTGCATATAACTGTGTTTTCAGTCCTCTATGTGAGGACTTATACAATATGAAATCTTCGCTTGTACCGCCTCTTGGTTTAAGAATGAAACCATTTCTTGCTGCTGCCGGCATTGAGCTAGCCAATATATCTCCTTCCCGTCTTCTCTCTTCTCCTCCTTGGCAGTTGGTTAGGCCCCAAGTGGACCTAACACTGACCACATTTAAAAAATCAGAAACTAATGAATTACAGTATAAACAAGAATATAATGAATTGAAACATAAATATAGCAGTTCTAAATCCTTATTTACAGATGGGTCCAAGGACGGTGGCGTAGTAGCTTGTGCCACTGTCATTGGATCCAGAACAATATCTTCTAGATTACCAGACAACAGTTCTATTTTTACCGCTGAGGCTAACGCCATATTAACAGCTCTTAAATATATTCAAAGACGCCATAAACATAAACAATATATAATCTATTCCGACTCTCTTTCTTGCCTTCAGGCTATTAAAAATCTTTCTTGTAAACATCCACTTTTAATTGAAATTATTGAATTATATAATGATCTTGCTACTGGCCATTACGACATCGTCTTCTGTTGGTTACCCAGCCACGTTGGCATTTCCGGTAACGCAATGGCCGATCTTGCTGCTAAGGCAGCACTCAACAAATCTGTGACACCACTTCGTATTCCTTATTCTGACTGGCACCCGTGGCAGGCCACCTCCTCGTGGTGGGTGCTGGCCAACAACCCCGTAGTGGACCCGGGGGGATATTTGGTCCACCAACCCGTTTGCCGTGGGTTGCGGCCCTGTGTCGGCGGAGGAAGGGATCCTGGTGGTTGAGAAGGCGATGGCTCATGGGCCAATCTGGTAGGACGTATCTTTTCAAGATATTCTCCTGCTTGAGTATACCCTCCTGGTATCCCTGGTGCCGTCTGTTGGAGGTCCATGGACATAAGGCATCGTCCTTGTTGACACTCCATGGTGGGTGGGGAGCTAGGAGGGCGAACTATATTTAATACAACCATGGCACCCCCACTCAAAAAAAGATCGTATGAATCTGATGATTCCTACTGCCGTTGGTAATTCTGAAAATTGGTCTCGTTTCTTAGTCATGTCTTCACCATATGATGGTCCACTGAAACTGAATCCGTTTGCTATCGCAAAAGGTATTGAAGGTCTGGCAGGTGACGTGAAAGAAATTAAAAAGCTCCGTTCTGGCTGTCTACTGATTGAATGCAAAAAGCAGATTCAATCACAAATCCTACTATCAACAAGGTCTTTGGCGAATGTTCCTGTAACTGTTTACCCTCACAGGACTCTCAACAGCAGTAACGGTATTGTCCGAGATGTAAGTCGGTGTCTTTCAGACATGGATGAAGATGACATTCTTTCGGAATTAAGCTCACAAGGAGTTACAGCTGTTAAACGTTTTACATCAAAACGAAACAAAGAAATTATTAAGACCAACACGTATTTATTTACATTCGGTCTTCCTAAACGCCCAGAATCACTAAAAGCTGGATACTGTCATTTAAGGGTGGATTCTTACATCCCAAATCCCCTTAGGTGCTGGCACCCATGAAGAGCCACCTCCTCGTGGTGGGTGCTGGATAACCCTAAGTGCTCTTCTCCCGTGTGGACCCGGGGCAGAATGTGTCCACAGCACCCCATTGCTTGTCGTAAGAGGCGACTAAATTGGGCAACCTGTTTGCCGTGGGTTGCGTCCCGTGTCGGTGGAGGACGGGATCCTGGTGGTTGAGGGCAGATGGGCTTTAAACTGCGTTCCATTTGCCCAACACACCACTTTGGCCCTTACTTCACCTAGACGGGTGGTAGAATCGGCCCGATTCTATCAATCGGCTGGTCACGCCAAGCCCTGTGTATGGACTCACTTTTTTGTCAATACAATCTGTTTGGAAAATGTGTTCTTGGCAGAATTATTCTCTAAACATGTTTATGATTTTGATGTATGATGTTTTGCACTTTGCCTAGAGTCTTATGCCAGAAGGCGGTGGCTCATGGGCCAATCTGGTAGATGTGTTATTAATAACTCTTCTGCTGGAGTATATCATCCGAGTATCCTTGGTGCTGCAAGTTGGAGACCCACTTGTTTTTAGCATTGTCCTTGTGATACTCCGTGGTGGGTGGGGAGCTCGGATGACGAACTATTGGAAATTAACCATGGCTTATGAAAACCCTCCTAAAAAAAAACAAACGACAACTAGACACTGATCCAATTGATACTGATCAAAGACTGCCCACGTCCATTGAATACTGGCCATTTCTTGTAATTGAAACTGTTGACAAGACTCCATTAAAGTTGAACCCTTTTGCCATATCCAAGGGTATACAGGGCCTTGCAGGTGATGTCAAGAATATTAGACGTTTGCGTTCCGGTGCTTTGTTGGTTGAATGTGGGAAAAGGCAACAAGCCACAAACCTTATGAGCACAGAATTGTTTGTCGGCGTTCTAGTCACGGTTACGGCTCATAAAACACTCAATACGAGCAAGGGAATCATCAGAGATCGTGACCGATTGTTTGCGGATATGACAGAGCTTGACATCATCTCTGAGATGAAAGATCAGGGCGTACTCAATGTAAAACGTTTCACAATCCGGAAGAATGATGTTGTAACTAACACCAATACTTACCTGTTCTCCTTTTCCTCACCAACTGCTCCAAAATCTCTTAAAGCAGGTTATTGTAACATCAATGTGGACATGTACATTCCAAACCCTTTGCGGTGTTTTAAATGTCAAAAGTTCGGTCATGGCGTCAGTACTTGCACATTGTCTGTTGTATGTGCTCACTGTGGCGAAAAGACACATACAACAGAAGATTGTGACAGTAATGTTAAAAAATGTACAAACTGTGCGGGTGACCACTCCTCCTACTCAAAAAGTTGTCCTGTTTGGAAACATCAAATGGAGATAAATAGGATAAAATTCACTCAAAACGTTAGTTTTGCGGAAGCTAAAAAGCTAGTTCAAAGCTCAGAACATAAGGAGAGCTATGCTTCTATCACCAGAACATCGTCAGAAGCAGTAACCGCTAAAACAACAACGTCATCTGTATGCTGTCAGACAAACCTGACCTGGGTTAAAACGGAATCTCCTCTGATATTCTCACCTCCAATATCTACCCAAACAACAGAATCAGTCCCTAGTACATCTCAAAGCCAATGTGAAACATCCTCTGATCTTAACGCATCATCTCAGCCTACAAAGTCTAAACAACTCAAAACAAAAAACAAAGGTAAACAAAAGGCAAAGGTACAAAGCCAGATTCTTTGAAAAAACTTAGTGGTAGAGCCCCCAAAGGGTCAGACAATAAAATCAATTTATACAACAAATATGGATCCCTTGAGGACATGGACGTGACTGAAAACGTCCGCTCCAGGGCACACAGCTTGTCGCCCGCCAAAAAGGTACGGGGAAGATCCCCAATAAATCCTCCCAAACGATAGATTATCATAATCCTATTATACAATGGAACTGTAGGGGACTAAGGAATAATTTCCATGAATTACAGCTTTTAATCCAAGATTTATCACCCTCAGCGTTTTGTCTGCAGGAGACATATTTGAAAGAGACAGATGTTCTTAACCTTCGTTCGTTCGTTCAGTGCATACCATTGTTTTTCGCCTAAGGGTGACAGGGCCACTGGAGGATCTTCCATTCTAGTTAAACAGAACGTTATCCATAGCCCAGTTACACTTACTACTAATCTTCAGGCTGTTGCAGTGCGACTAACTTTGCACGTTGCGTTTACATTGTGTTCTCTGTATGTTTCTCCGTCTTCAACGTTTCACAAAGTCGATCTTCAAGCTCTATATGATCAACTCCCAAAGCCCTGCATTATTATGGGAGATTTAAATGGACACAACCCACTCTGGGGTAGTGCAACAATAAATGGTAAAGGTAAAGTACTAGAGGAATTTTGTTCAGATAATGATTTATGTATTTATAATGATGGCTCCAATACATATTTACATCCTGGTACAGGAACCTATTCTGCTCTCGACTTGTCAGTCACAAATTCAGAACTATTAAATGAATTCGAATGGTCAGTCCACGATGACCTCTGTGGAAGTGACCATTTTCCTACTATACGAAAATCTTTAACTCCATCCGATGTTCCTCCATTATCAAGGCGGAATTTTAAAAAGGCTAACTGGGCTTTATATGAAACACTGTGTGCTGAAAAACTTAAACCTGAACGTTTTATTGACGTTCCAGATGCTATTAAATGCTTTTCTGATGAACTGAACTCCATAGCTGATGAATGTATACCAAAGTCCTCTGCAGTTCCACATATCCGAAAACCATGGTTCAGTGATGAATGCAAACAAGCTAGGAAGGCAAGGAAAAAGGCAGAAAATTATTTCCGTCGCCATCCTATGGTTCACAATTTAAATAAATTTAAAATTTTAAATGCTAAAGCACGGCGTACTTTTAAACAGAACAAACGCCAATCTTGGCAAAATTACGTATCCAAAATAAATTCTCGGACACCCATGTCCAAGGTATGGAACATGGTCCAGAAAATTAAGGGTAAAGGTACTAAATCTAGTGTCCATCATCTTAGACATGGAAACCAATTGCTTACTGATAAATCAGATATTGCTAATATACTGGGTGAAACCCTCGCTAAACACTCTTCCTCTTCTAATTATTTACCTAAATTCCAACAGTATCAAAGACAACAAGAAAAAAGAACTATTAATTTCAACTCAGATAATGGGGAAGATTATAATGAAACATTTTCTATTCATGAACTCCATACTGCTCTTGATCAAGCTCATGACACTGCTACTGGAGCTGATAACATCCATTATCAGCTCCTGAAGCACTTACCAGAGTCCTGTTTAGAGGCACTCTTATCTATTTTTGATGATATTTGGACTTCCGGTAAATTTCCGTCTTCATGGCGTGATGCTTTAGTAGTACCAATACCTAAACCTGGACGTGATCATACGGATCCGTCCAATTATCGACCTATTTCACTAACTAGCTGTGTTTGCAAGACCATGGAACGCATGATAAATAATCGACTTGTTTGGCACTTGGAAACTAATAACCTTATCACTGATATACAATGTGGTTTCCATAAAAACAGAAGTACTGTCGATCACCTAGTGCGTTTAGAATCATTTGTTAAAAACGCACTAATTAAAAAACAACACGCTGTGTCTATCTTTTTTGATTTAGAAAAAGCATATGGCACAACCTGGAAATATGGTATTTTAAGAGACTTCGGTTTGCGAGGTCGTTTGCCTCGATTTATTGCCAACTTTTTAAATGACAGACAATTTCATGTCCGAGTGGGTTCTACCCTGTCTGATCATTACAATCAGGATCAGGGTGTTCCACAAGGCAGTATTTTTGTCTGTCACACTTTTTAGTATAAAGATAAATAGTTTATCAAAAGTTTTAAATGATTCTATTGATGGTTCGTTATTTGTGGATGATTTTAATATTTCTTGTCGTGGTAAAAATATGAATACCATAGAGCGGCAGTTGCAGTTGTGTTTAAACAAAATAAATAAATGGTGTCTTGAAAACGGCTTTAAATTTTCTAAATCCAAAACTAATTGCATACATTTTTGTCGTAAATATAAACCACATAAAGACCCTGAACTATCTCTAGATGGCACTCCTATTAAAGTTGTCAAGGAGGCCAAGTTCTTGGGATTAATTTTTGATTCACACCTAACGTTTCTGCCTCATATTAAATCTCTGAAAACTAAATGCCTGAAGGCACTTGATTTGTTGAAAGTGGTATCAAATTCTAAATGGGGAGGTGATCAAGCTACCCTTCTCCATCTATATCGATCACTTGTCCGTTCTAAACTTGATTATGGCTCCATCGTATATGGTGGAGCCTGCAACAGCAACTTAAAATTATTAGATTCTGTTCATCATCAAGGTTTAAGACTTTGTCTTGGGTCTTTTAGAACCTCTCCTGTTGACAGTCTGTATGTTGAAGCCGATGAACCATCTCTTACACAACGCCGTATAAAATTATCTTTACAATATATAACAAAGCTATACTCTAACGAATCTAACCCTGCATATAACTGTGTTTTCAATCCTCTCTACGCGGACTTGTACAACAAAAAGTCTTCTCTTGTTCCACCTCTCGGGCACAGAATTAAACCCTTTCTAGGCACCCGTGGCGAGCCACCTCCTCGTGGTGGGTGCTGGGTAACGCCAAGAGCTCGCCGACACCCCCGTAGTGGACCCGGGGGGATATTTGGTCCACCAACCCGTTTGCCGTGGGTTGCGGCCCTCTGTCGGCGGAGGAGGGGATCCTGGTGGTTGAGGGCAATAGGTTCGTGGAACCGCGTTCCTCTTGCCCAACACACCACTTTGGCCCTGACTTCGCCTAGACGGGTGTTCGAATGGGTCCGGTTCTACCAATCGGCTGGTCATGTCAGGCCCTGTGCATAGTGATTTATTATTGCACAAATCTAATATATTATTTGGTCTTGGCTTTTTGAAATTACAATTATTCCTGATATTATATTGTCCTGTGCCAGAAGGCGGTGGCTCATGGGCCAATCTGGTTATTCCTCTGGATTAACTGCAGTATACCATTCCTGTAACCCTTTGGTGTCAGTTTGCTGGAAGTCCGCTTACGTATGACATCGCCCTTGTTGGCGCTCCAAGGCGGGCAGGGAACAGGTTTGCTGAACCAATATACAGTTCAACATGGGTAAACACAATCCAAAAAAAAAACCAAAAACGTCAACTTTCAGAATCCGATTCTGAAGTTGATTCTGATGAAGATGAAATCGTTACCAAATTATTGTATTCTGAAAGGGATACTTGGCCACGCTTTCTTGTGCTTGAAGCAAAGGGTGAGCGTGCCCTTTCTTCCTACTCACCATTCCTTTTGGAAAAGGGTCTACAAGGTAAAGCTGGTGTCTTGAAAGATGTTACACAATTACGCTCTGGAGGTCTTTTGGTTGAATGTGCCAGGAAATCACAAGCTATTAATCTTATGACTTCAACGAAATTAGCAGACATTCCAATTACCTGTTCTGCACATAAAACCCTTAATTTCTCTAAGGGTCTTATCCGTGATGACCCGTGAAGGTCCCGGGGTAGAATAGGCCTTCAGCAACCCATGCTTGCCATAAAAGGCGACTCAGCTTGTCGTAAGAGGCGACTAACGGGATCGGGTGGTCAGGCTCGCTGACTTGGTTGACACATGTCATCGGTTCCCAATTGCGCAGATCGATGCTCATGTTGTTGGTCACTGGATTGTCTGGTCCAGACTCGATTATTTACAGACCGCCGCCATATAGCTGTAATATTGCTGAGTGCGGCGTAAAACTAAACTCACTCACTCACTCACTCACTCTTATCCGTGATAGAGACCGAAGCCTTGCTGATGAATCTATAGAAGGAATCGTATCAGAGCTTAGAAGTCAAGGTGTCATTGATGCAAAGCGGTTTACTTATCGTAAAGATGACCGTGTTTTCCCGTCAAATACATACCTTTTGACTTTTGACACGCCAGCGCTGCCAAGTTCTATTAAGGTTGGATGTTTCTCTATGCCTGTGGATCTTTTTATTCCACGCCCTACACGTTGTTTCAATTGCCAGAAGTTTGGTCATGGGCAAAATTCTTGTAAGAATAAACTGACTTGTTTCAGATGTGGAGAATCTGATCATGATGGGAAGATGTGCACTAACACCATTAAGTGCTTACATTGCAAAGGCGATCACATGGCATCATCAAAAGACTGTCCCATGTGGAAATATGAAGCCAGTGTGCAGAAACTGAAATATGAGAAACGAATCAGTTACTCTGAAGCCAGACAACAAGCACGACTACTTATACCTGAAAATGCTGAACCGAAAACTTATGCTTCAGCAGCCAAAAAGGTGACCGCGTCTGTTCCGTGTCAAACTGATTTAACTTGGGTCACATCGGACCATCCAACATCCCTTTCCGAAACAGTACTGATTCAAAAAGCAGCCTCAGATTCAAAACAGCCATCGTTAAAAGCAACAGGAACAACATCATCTACACAAACAGAGTCCCATCAAATCAAAATGTCAAAGTGTGCCAAAGTAGATATTAAGAAAAAGCAGAGTCAGTCAGATAGATTGCCGAAGGCACTAAAAGACACTGTGCTACTTCACAATAAATACGGATTGCTTGAAGATATGGATACTGAAGTATCCACCCGTGTGAGCGCTGGTGGCCATCCAAGTGGTCACTCACCGAAAAAGAAAGGGAGAGCAGTATCTCCTGTTACTGCTCCTTAGATATTTAAACCACAATGGGTTATTCACCTAATCTATTACAATGGAGTTGCAGAGGACTTAAACAAAACTTAAATGAAGTACAGTTGTTGGTTCAAGACTTTAAACCGTCAGCACTATGTCTCCAAGAGACGTATCTCAAACATACCGATGCATTTGATTTAAGGCAGTATTGTTCTTATCATTCATTTTCTCCTCCTGGGGATAAAGCGACTGGTGGTTCAACTATATTAGTTAGACAGAATATCATTCATACCGCTGTTCACCTGAATACAAATCTCCAAGCCGTAGCTATTCGCCTCAGCTTGCACATTGCGGTCACTCTATGCTCTTTGTACATTCCACCCTCGTTTGCTCTTCGACAAACTGATCTTCAGAATCTATATGATCAGTTACCAAAGCCTTGTATTATCATGGGCGATTTGAATGCGCACAACCCTCTGTGGAGAAGTACAAGTACAAGCAATAAAGGCAAGCTTATTGAGGATTTTCTATCTGAAAATAGCTTATGTGTTTTTAATGACGAATCAAACACCTATTTACATCCTGGTACAGGATCGTATTCTGCACTTGATCTGTCCCTTGCTGATTCAAACGTGTACAACGAATTTGACTGGTCTGTTCATAATGACCTTTGCGGAAGTGACCACTTCCCAACTGTCCTAAAAGCTATCAAACCTGACGATGACCCACCTTTATCACGGTGGAATTTTAATAAGGCCAATTGGTCTTTATATGAAACATCAGAAAATTTTATCAATATATCAGACCCGATAGAGTTGTTTTCTGCTCAGTTAAAAGAAATTGCTGACCAGTCTGTTCCTAAGTCCTCTGCAGTTCCTCACATTCGTAAACCGTGGTTCAATAATGAATGTAAACAGGCAAGAAAGTGTAGAAGGAAAGCTGAAAAGTATTTTCGCCGACACCCCACTGTACATAATCTAGATAAAGTAAAAATTTTAAATGCCAAAGCTAGACGGGCATTCAAACAAAATAAGCGTCAGTCGTGGAGAAATTATGTTAGTAAAATAAATTCACGCACGCCAATGACAAAGGTGTGGAACATGATCCAAAGAATAAAGGGCAAAGGTTCGAAATCTACTGTTCATCACCTAAAGGATGGTGATAATTTATTAACTAACAAAACTGATATTGCAAATAGACTTGGTGAAACTCTCGCCAAGCATTCATCCTCTTCCAATTATGTCCCTGAGTTTCAAAAGTTTCAGAAACAACAGAAGAAAAGATTAAATTTTAACTCAGACAATGGTGAGGATTATAATGAATTATTCTCAATACATGAGCTACATACCGCCCTTGAGCAAGCGCATGATACAGCAACAGGGGCTGATGATATCCACTATCAGCTCCTGAAACATTTGCCCGAATTGTGTCTGGAAACGTTGCTAAACATTTTTGATTCAATATGGACATCAGGGAATTTCCCACCATCCTGGCGTAATGCCATTGTGGTCCCAATACCAAAGCCTGGCCGGGATCATACAGATCCGTCGAATTACAGACCAATATCTCTCACTTGCTGTGTGTGTAAAACCATGGAACGAATGGTGAATAATAGATTAGTTTGGCATCTTGAAACCAATAACCTTATCACAAACATTCAATGTGGTTTCCGGAAAAATCGTAGTACCATTGATCATCTGGTACGCCTAGAATCCTTTGTTAAAAATGCTCTAGTAAATAAACAACATGCAGTATCGATTTTCTTTGACCACGAGAAGGCCTACGATACCACCTGGAAGCATGGCATTTGAAGGATTTACATAACTTCAGTTTAAGGGGTCGTTTACCTCTTTTCATATCACAGTTTTTAATAGACAGGCAATTTCAAGTCCGAGTGGGCTCAACCCTGTCTGATCATTATAATCAGGATCAGGGTGTCCCTCAAGGCAGTATTTTGTCTGTAACACTTTTTAGTATCAAGATAAACAGTTTATCCAAGGTTTTAAATGATTCAATCGATGGATCACTTTTTGTGGATGATTTTAATATTTCTTGTCGAGGTAAAAATATGCATACTATTGAAAGACAATTGCAGTTGTGTTTAAACAAAATAAATAAATGGTGTCTTGAAAACGGCTTTAAATTTTCCAAATCCAAAACTAATTGTATACACTTTTGTAGAAAATATAAGTCGCATAAGGACCCAGAACTATTTTTAAATGGTTCTCCCATCAAAGTTGTAAATGAGGCCAAGTTCTTGGGTCTAATTTTCGATTCCCACTTAACCTTTTTGCCGCATATCAAATCACTAAAAACAAAATGCTTGAAGGCACTCGATTTACTAAAAGTGTTATCCAACTCAAAATGGGGAGGGGATCAAGCAACTCTCCTACATTTATACCGATCACTTGTCCGTTCAAAACTCGATTATGGCTCCATCGTATATGGTGGTGCTTGCAAAAGCAACCTGATACTTCTTGATTCTGTCCATCACCAAGGTCTAAGACTTTGTCTTGGGTCTTTTAGAACATCACCTGTTGACAGTCTCTACGTTGAGGCTGATGAACCATCTCTTCAGCAGCGCCGTATAAAATTAGCTTTGCAGTACATTACTAAATTGTACTCTAATGAATCTAACCCTGCATTTGATTGTGTCTTCAATCCCCTTTAAGAAGATTTATACAACGAGAGGCACCCGTGGCGAGCCACCTCCTCGTGGTGGGTGCTGGGTAATGCCAAGAGCTCGCCGACACCCCCGTAGTTGACCCGGGGGGATATTTGGTCCACCAACCCGTTTGCCGTGGGTTGCGGCCCGTGTCGGCGGAGGAGGGGATCCTGGTGGTTGAGGGCAATAGGGGCCTGCAATCGTGTTCCTGTTGCTCAATACACCACTTTGGCCCTGACTTCGCCTAGACGGGTGGTCGAATGGGCCCGGTTCGACCAATCAGCTGGTCATGCCAAGCCCTGTGCGTGGATTATGTAATTGTACAAATTTGATTTTATATTGTTTCAATTTAGGTCTTGGCTTTTCACTCATATAACACTTGTAAATTTGAAAAGTGATGTTATCAACTTTGCCTAGAGTCTAATGCCCAGAAGGCGGTGGCTCATGGGCCAATCTGGTAGATCGATTAATTTTCTATTAATCTTCTGCTGGAGTATACCATTTCAGTATCCTTGGTGCTACCAGTCGGAGACCCACTGGTGTATAGCATTGTCCATGTGATACTCGGTGGAGGGTGGGGAGCTGGAATGGTGAACTTTCTATTATTAACCATGGCTCAACCAAAAAAACATAAACGAGCACTAGATGAGTGTTTGTCCTCTGATGATGAAAATATCACAAACAGATATCCAGATACATGGAGTAGATTCTTGGTTGTATCTTCGACTGATGGTTAACCACTCAAGCTAAATCCGTTTGCCACATCAAAAGCAATTTATGGACTTGTTGGTGATGTCCAAGCTGTCAGAAAAATTAGATCAGGGTTTCTCCTCATAGAGTGTAAAACAGCAAAACAATCAGCTACCCTCATAGCCACAAAACAGCTTGCAAATACTGAAGTTTCAGTTTCTCCTCACAAGTCTTTGAACAGTAGCAGAGGCATCTTGAGGGACAGAGACCGCTGGCTTGCCCACATGAATGAAAAGGAAATAGTTACTGAACTGCAACACCAAGGAGTCACTCATGTTAAACGATTCACGTTTAAGAAAAATGGAGAAACTTTGAATACCAACACCTACTTAATTTCTTTTTCTCAACCCCAACACCCAAAGTACATAAAAGCTGGATATTGTAACATCGAAGTGGAACAGTATATTCCAAACCCACTTCGTTGTTACAAGTGTCAAAAGTTTGGTCACGGTGCCCAATCATGCAGAAATAGCAACATGCTATAGATGTGGTTAAGATGATCATGAAGGTTCTGACTGTTTGTCTTCTCCAAAATGTGTCAAGTCATGTGTCAGATCATATGTCTTCGTCAAAGTCATGCCATGTCTGGAAACGTGAATATGAAATTGTCAAAATCAAAATCCAAAAGAATGTCACATATCATGAGGCAAAACGTTTAGTTAATGTAGCCTCCCCTCAGTCATCGGGTGTACCATATTCTACAGTTGTTGCTCGCCCCAATACTAAGTCTGTTCTGTCAGTTGCATGTCAGACTGATCTCACCTGGGTTGAAGCTGACAAACACACTTTAATTGCATCAGATTCTACTGTTGATAAACACCATGCAACATCAGCTTGCCAGACTGAATCACAGACAGTATCTCCTGTTGTGAAAAATCCTTGTCAAAAGGTGGATTACAGACAAAAAACTGATCGAGTACAAAAGGGATCACGTGATCCTGTACAAATCTATAACAAGTTTCAACTGTTAGAAGACATGGACGTCTCTCCTCATCCCCGTGCGCGAAATAGAAGCAGTTCGCCTCGGAAGGGGAAAAGTCGGTCCCCAGTACTACCACCTGCTATAAAATGAACAGTAACTCCTTAATCCAATGGAATTGCAGAGGACTTAGGACCAATTTTAATGAAGTACAGTTATTAGCACAGGATTTTAAACCATCAGCATTTAGTTTTCAAGAAACGTACTTGAAAGAAAATGATAAGTTCGAATTGCGTAAATACCATTCTTATCATTCTTTTTCACCCCCTGGTGACACAGCCACTGGTGGATCTTCCATATTGGTGAGACATGGTATAATTCATAGCCCTGTTCCTCTCAACACCAATCTTCAGGCTGTTGCTGTTCGTCTTACTTTACATATAACCCTTACTCTTTGTTCCTTGTATATCTCCCCTTCTTCCATTCTCCATCAGAATGATCTTCAAGATTTGTAGAACCAATTACCAAAACCCTGTATCATAATGGGTGATCTCAATGGTCATAACCCATTATGGGGAAGTCCTGATACCAACAGTAAAGGGAAAGTTCTTGAAGAGTTTATATCTGATAATAATTTATGTATACTCAATGATGGCTCTGACACATATTTACATCCTGGAACGGGAACATATTCTTCCTTAGACCTGTCACTCACTGATTCAAATTCATTTATAATGCGTTTGAATGGTCAGTCCATAATGATCTTTGTGGTAGTGACCATTTTCCTACAGTACTTACAGCAATTAACCCTTTCGATGATCCGCCTGTAACAAGATGGAATTTTTCAAAGGCCAATTGGCCATTATTTCAGGCCATCTGCCTTAAGGAACTTAAATCAGACCTTTTCATGGATGTACCTGATCCAGTTAAAATGTTCTCTGACAAACTGAAACATATAGCTGATGAAACTATTCATAAGTCCTCTGTAAATCCGCACATCTGTAAACCCTGGTTTAATGATGAATGCAAACAGGCTAGGAAAAAGAGGAAGAAAGCAGAGAAATATTTTCGTCTTCATCCCACTGTTCATAACTTAAATAATGTAAAAATCAGTTACGCTAAAGCTCGACGAACGTTTAAACACATTAAACGTCATACTTGGAAAAATTTCGTTTCCAAAATAAATTCCCGTACTCCTATGTCAAGGGTATGGAATATGATCCAAAAATTTAAAGGCAAGGGTTCCAAATCCAGTAGTATTCAGCATCTCAAAAATGGTAATAACATACTAACTGAAAAAAATGATATTGCAAACAAGTTGGGTGAAACTTTGGCTAAACATTCGTCCTCCTCAAATTATCATCCAAAATTCCAGACTTATCAAACACACCAAGAGAAGAAACCAGTGAATTTTAAATCTGGTAATGGTGAAGATTATAATGAGGTATTTTCATTACATGAACTTCATACTGCGCTATCAAAGGCTCACGACACTGCAACAGGACCTGATGATATCCATTACCAACGCTTAAAACACTTGCCTGAATCATGTCTCGAAACGTTACTTGGCATTTGGGCACCCGTGGCGAGCCACCTCCTCGTGGTGGGTGCTGGGTAATGCCAAGAGCTCGCCTACACCCCCGTAGTGGACCCGGGGGGATATTTGGTCCACCAACCCGTTTGCCGTGGGTTGCGGCCCTGTGTCGGTGGAGGACGGGAGTCTGGGGGTTGAGGGCACTGGGGGCCTGTAAACGTGTTCCCTTTGCTCAACACACCCCTTCGACCCTTACTTCACCTAGACGGGAGGTTGAATGGGCCCGGTTCAACCAATCGGCTGGTCATGCCAAGCCCTGTGCATAGACTATAAATTTATTTATCATTGGACATTGATTGATTTTAGTCTTGGCTTTAATGTCTAAAACATGTTTGATGTTGAATTATGTTGCTTTGAACTTTGCCTAGAGTCTTATGCCAGAAGGCGATGGCTCATGGGCCAATCTGGTAGACTAATTATTTCTAATTCTTCTGCTGGAGTATATCATCCGGGTATCCTTGGTGCTGCAAGTTGGAGACCCACTTGTTAATAGCATTGTCCTTGTGATACTCCGTGGTGGGTGGGGAGCTCGGATGATGAACCTTCTACACTAACTATGGAATACAAACCCCCCCAAAAACGAAACAAACGTCAACTGGACAGTGATGATGATGACCAACGACCTTCTAACTCAACTGAATACTGGCCACGATTTTTAGTTCTTGAGACACTTGACAAGTCACCATTAAAATTAAATCCGTTTGCAGTGTCAAAAGGTATCCAAGGTATTGCAGGTGAAGTCCCAAACATCAAACGACTGCGATCAGGTTCTTTGCTCATTGAATGCAGCAGGAAACAACAAACAACAAATTTGATGTCAACACAGGTTTTGGTTGGAATACCAGTTTCGGTATCTCCACATAGAACTTTGAACACTAGCAAAGGAATTGTCAGAGACCGGGATCAACTGTTTGCCGACATGAGTGAATTAGATATAGCCACAGAAATGAAAGAACAAGGAGTGATTTTTGTGAAACGATTCACAACTCGAAAAAACTCAGAAACTAAACCAAAAAACACCTACCTATTCCATTTTTCTTCTCCAACTGCACCAAAAGCAATTAAAGCAGGATATTGTCGTCTCAATGTTGATACTTATATTCCTAACCCGTTGAGATGTTTCAAATGCCAAAGGTATGGTCATGGTGTTACCAACTGCACAAATGCTATTACATGCGCTCACTGCAGCGAAAAAACTCATGTTACTGAAGACTGTGACAGCAACTTTAAAATATGCACCAACTGCTCTGGAACACATTCATCTTTTTCAAAAGAATGTCCGATCTGGAAACAACAAATGGAAATTAATAAAATCAAATTCACAAGGAATCTTAGTTTTGCTGATGCAAAGAAACTTGTTGTTCACACATCAGAACCAAACGAATCCTATGCTTCAGTTGCGAGAACATCAACAAATCAAACTGTAACTTCAACAGTGTCCACTTCATCAGCGCAGTGCCAAACTGATTTGACATGGGTTGACACTGTTGCACCCGAAATCTACTGTCCTGACCAGTCAACGCAAACTCTTGTATGTACATCAACAACTGTTAGAGAAGAAGTTCAGTCTCGACCATCTTCCCAGGAACAATCATCATCACAGCCCATTTCCAAACCTTCCTCTGGGAATAATGGGAAGCAACTACCAAAACAAAAACTCAAACCAATAAATGAGTCTGCAAAAAAATACCATAAGGGCAGAACCTCAAAAGCGGCAGAAAATACAATCCAAATATATAATAAGTTTGGATCTCTTGAAGATATGGATGTTTCTGACAACATCCTCTGTAGAGCTCGTAGCTTGTCACCAACAAAAAAGATCAGGGGTAGATCCCCAATCAATCCCCCATAGAAACAGTTTCTCCGTGTATTGTCCAGTGGAATTGTAGAGGACTAAAAACCAACTTTAATGAATTACAGCTGTTGATTCAGGATTTACAACCATCAGCTTTCTGCTTACAGGAAACTTACCTGAAGCAGGCAGACAATTTTAACTTACGTCAGTTCATTGGATATCATTCTCTTTTTCCTCCAGGTGATAGGGCCACTGGAGGATCTTCAATCCTTGTAAATCAGAATGTTATACACAGCCCTGTCTCACTTACAACTAATCTTCAAGCCGTTGCAGTGAGACTTACTCTTCATGTTGCCTTCACAGTATGCTCGTTGTATATTCCGCCTTCTTCAACACTTCAACTGTCTGATTTGCAAGCTCTCTATGACCAACTTCCAAAACCCTGTATAATAATGGGTGATCTCAATGGCCATAATCCACTGTGGGGTGGTACAAATATAAACACTAAAGGTAAAACACTGGAAGATTATATTTTCAATACTGAATTGTGCATATGTAATGATGATTCGAGCACATATCTGCATCCTGCAACCGGCACCTACTCTTCTCTGGATCTGTCTCTTGCAGACTCTAATCTACTTAATGAATTTGAATGGTCAGTCTACGATGACCTCTGTGGAAGTGACCATTTTCCTACTATATTAAAATCGGTAACTCCATCTGCTGTTCCTTCTTCATCAAGGCGGAATTTTAAAAAAGCTAACTGGGCTTTATATGAAACACTGTGTGCTGAAAAACTTAAACCTGAACTTTTTATTGACATTCCTGATGCTATTCAATGTTTTTCTGATGAACTGAATTCCATAGCTGATGAGTGTATACCAATGTCCTCTGTAGTTCCACACATAAGAAAACCATGGTTCAACGATGAGTGCAAACAAGCTAGGAAGGCAAGGAAAAAAGCAGAACATTATTTCCGTCGCCATCCTATGGTGCATAATTTAAACAATTTTAAAATTTTAAATGCTAAAGCAAGGCGTACTTTTAAACAAAATAAACGCCAGTCATGGCAAAATTACGTTTCAAAACTAAATTCACGTACGCCAATTTCAAAGGTATGGAACATGATCCAGAAAAAAAAAGGTAAGGGCTCTAAATCTAGTATTCACCATCTTAAAGATGGGAATCAGTTATTGACTAATAAATCAGATATTGCTAATAAACTTGGTGAGACTTTGGCGAAACATTCTTCCTCATCAAATTATGTACCTGAATTCCAAAAATATCAAAAACAGCAGGAAAAGAAATATATTAATTTTACTTCAGATAATGGGGAAGATTACAATGAAACCTTTTGGATACATGAACTTCATACTGCTCTTGACCAAGCTCACGATACTGCTTCCGGTGCTGATGGTATACATTATCAACTTCTGAAGCACTTGCCAGAATCCTGTTTAGAGACACTTTTACATAAATTTGATGACATTTGGACAACTGCAAAATTTCCTCCCTCGTGGCGAGATGCCATAATTGTCCCTAAACCTGGACGTGATCATACTGATCCATCGAATTATAGACCAATTCCACTAACGAGCTGCGTTTCCAAAACCATGGAACGCATGATAAATAATCGACTTGTTTGGTACTAGGAGACTAATAACCTTATAACAGATATACAATGTGGTTTCCGTAAAAACAGAAGTACCATCGATCATTTAGTGCTCTTAGAATCTTTTGTTAAGAATGCCATAATTAATAAACAACATGCTGTCTCAATCTTTTTCGATCTAGAAAAAGCATATGACACGACATGGAAACATGGGATTTTAAAAGATTTACATGACTTTGGATTACGAGGCCGCCTGCCTCAATTTGTATCCAACTTTTTAAATGACAGGCAATTTCAAGTCCGAGTGGGTTCTACCCTGTCTGACCATTATACCCAGGATCATGGTGTCCTACAAGGCAGTATTTTGTCTGTCACTCTCTTTAGTATTAAGATCAACAGTGTGTCAAAGGTTTTAACTGATTCAATCGATGGATCACTTTTTGTGGATGATTTTAATATTTCTTGTCGTGGTAAAAATATGCGCACCATTGAACGGCAATTACAGTTGTGTTTAAATAAAATAAATAAATGATGCCTTGAAAACGGCTTTAAATTTTCTCAAACAAAAACTAATTTTATACACTTTTGTAGAAAATATAAACCGCATAAGGACCCAGAACTGTCTTTAAATGGCACTCCAATCAAAGTTGTAACGGAGGCGAAATTCTTGGGTATAATTTTCGATTCTCATTTAACCTTCTTACCACACATTAAATCTCTTAAAGTTAAATGCCTGAAGGCACTAGATTTGCTGAAGGTTGTTTCCAATTCTAAGTGGGGAGGGGATCAAACTACCCTCCATCATTTATACAGATCATTGGTACGATCCAAACTTGATTATGGTTCCATTGTATATGGTGGAGCCTGCAAAAGCAACCTGAAATTATTAGATTCTGTCCATCACCAAGGTCTAAGACTTTGTCTTGGGTCCTTCAGAACTTCACCTATTGACAGTCTTTACGTTGAGGCCGATGAACCATCTCTTGCACAACGCCGTATCAAATTATCTTTACAATATGTCACAAAACTATACTCTAGCGAATCTAACCCTGTATATAACTGTGTCTTCAATCCTCTTTATGAGGATTTGTATAGCAAAACGTTTTCTCTTGTTCCACCTCTTGGGCTCAGAATAAAGCCGTTTATTGCTGCTGCTGGTATTAAGCTGGACAACGTAGCTCCTTTCCGTCTTCTTTCCTCTCCCCCTCGGCAGTTGGTTTGGTCACAGGTCGACCTAACATTAACGACTTTTAAAAAATCAGAAACGAATGAATTACAGTATAAAAAAGAATATAATCAATTGAAACATAAATATAACAATTACAAATCCTTATTTACAGATGGATCCAAGGATGGTGGCGCAGTAGCTTGTGCCACTGTCATTGGATCCAGAACAATATCTTTTAGATTACCAGATAATAGTTCTATTTTTACAGCAGAAGCTAATGCCATATTAACAGCTCTTAAATATGTTGAAAGACACCCGAAACGTAAACAGTATATAATATATTCCGACTCTCTTTCTTGCCTTCAGGCTATTACAAATATTTCTTGTAAACATCCACTTTTAATTGAAATTATTGAACTGTATAATAATCTTGCTACTGGCCAATACGACATCGTCTTCTGTTGGTTACCCACCCATGTAACGCAATGGCCACCCATGTAACGCAATGGCCGATCTTGCTGCCAAGGCAGCACTCAACAAATCTGTGACACCACTTCTTATTCCATACAGCGATTATAAATCTAGCATTAGAACTTACATCCGTGATCTGATGCAGAAGAAGTGGGACACCCAAGTAGGTATAAATAAATTACATGAAATAAAACCGTATATTGGTTATTCCTACTTGGGTTGTCAGTCCAGATTTGAAGAGGTAATCATGCGGCGATGTCGTATTGGCCATACTAGATATACTCATTCATACCTATTGAAAGGTGAGGATCCTCCGTTCTGCATCCCTTGTGATGAGAGAACCACAGTCAAGCATATCTTGCTTGACTGTGTTGAATTCTCCATCATAAGGGATAAATATTTCAATGTAAAAACAATTAAGGATCTTTTTAACACCGTAAGTTCTCATTTAATTCTTGGACTTTTAAAAGAAATTGATTTCATCTTTGAATTTTGATTATTATGTTCTGTAGATAGCTGTATTTTAATTCATGGTAGTTTAGATTAGTAACTAGAATTGTTAGTGGCTGTACCCTCAAAGGGGGTTGAAGTACCGTAAAATTATTGTCCTCCTGAGAGGGTACGTAAGTCCCAAAACATTTCCTGTACGTTTAGACTTCCGCTGTTTTTAATCGTAGTATATGTGTATTTTTAATTTTTGGCTAGATATGACTAAATTGCTAACAGCTGGGGGATGATGTAAATCCAACTAGGGTCCGTGCAGGTAGCAAAGGTACTGTAAGTCCCCATGGTCCCTAGTATGGTGATCTACCTTCAGTTGTTGGCAATCTATAGCCTGATTTTATATTGTATTGTCCGAATAGTGATATAAATTTTAACTTTCCACACTAGTTTTAATCATATTTGTGATATTCTAGTTGTTTTACTGTCCCTCGTTGACAGGTTTTTATAGTATCCATATATTTCACTTCAGTATTAAACGTTCTCGTCACAATATGGCTGAGATATTGCCGATGTGACGTTAAATATTAACTCACTCACTCACTCAGATACGAGGAAATCTTTCTTTTTCTCAGTTTCCGGATACACAGACCTAGCGGAAACCGAGATTACCCAGTATTCACTAGGTTTCCGCAACAGAGGAAACCAAGTTCTTCCTACTATGAGTGTTTCAACGAAGTGAAACCAAATGGAAACTCCTAAAGACAGTTTCAGTCGCAGAAATATGATGGAAACTAAGACTTGTTAGTTTCAGTTTTGTAAACTATACGGAAACTCTCATTGTGTGTTTCCATATACTGAAACCCAGCGCAAACCTTCATTACCCAGTACCCATTGGTTATTTTTGCTGTGGTAGGACCAAATAACTTACGACTGTTGCTAGGTGTTGGGTATGCCTAGTAACCAAGTAAATAACATTTGTAGGTTTATACCACCATACACGGGCTACAGCCAGGGAGAATTCGATGTACTGCATGCAACATTAATTGCATGAAAACACCTTTGGGTCGACATTGTTTTGAGGATGCGAATGGAACGTCACTGTTACATGAGGAATGTATAACCATTTGCTCTGTAATTAGGTGAACAGCTACAATCATATTTTAAACTAAGAAAACTTTCAGACTTTTTCAGCAGTGGCAAAGTGGTTGCTATTAATATACGGATTCAAATAAATCAAATGTGTGTTTATAATTATCATAATTAATAGACCAGGAGCGTGGCTTCCATAATAAGAAAAGCCAGGGCTTACACACGATTTTCGCTATGAAAGTTAGGCCAACCGTCAATGCCCTCTAAATACAATGTTTTACAATTTGTCTTACTTATACGGAACAAATGGCTTGCTACGTGCCTTTAGACATTATAGTTTTGCATGACATTGGTAAACAATAAGGTAAGAACCACAGAAATACGATCAAATAGGATCAGTCCCTGTACCATCCACACAATAGAAAACCTGCAAAAGCTTACATTGCTGGGATACTTTATTACAATCAGACAAGAAATACCTGGGATATTTTCACAATAACGATGAGATGGGTATCCATCCTTCCTAATGTTTGACTGTTTAGTTTGAAGAAATTCTGGTGGGCAGGTGGACAGTAGCCCAGTCCAAGTGTCCGTCACGGTCGAGGGAACAGGTGTTGACTGACTTGCAGCTTGGTTTCGTAACTAGACCGATGCATTTATCGCCCCGCATCAATGGCCTTTTAAAGAACGACTCACATTTTTCTTACTCTTTTCAAAATTACAAATGAAAGACTTGTGGTTAGTTTTAAGCGGCAAAATCAAACCCAATCTTAAAACCAACGTATGGTTAATTAATACCAAGCGGTTAGAAGTTGCAATAACGATTTATAACCATTATGGGAACAAGCGATCTTTTCACAATGGTCTATGTAAACAAGCTGTGTCTCGGAAAATATGCAAAGCAGGTAACAATCATAAATAGTTTTCGGCCTTTTTCACAAGTGTCACGATTGCAGCTTTAGACACACCTTAAAACAAGATATTTTACAACCCGGGAAATGTAACGTGAATTCTATAGCAGCCAACAGGTCTTAAATGTTACGAACGCTTCGCGGATCGAGACACTGAATCGGTTCCCTGGGAGGAAATATACTGAAATAAGTGTGATGGGCAATTGAAACATATGCATCATTTTATAACAGTTTTCGCACTACTGTATGAAGAAACATCATTCTTTTACTGGCAGCCGTTTCGTTTACAATGATCTCAATTCTCTTTGTACTTGGTAACATGGGGCGGTGGGGTAGCCTAGTGATTAAAGTGTTCGCTCATGGATACATGTGTGAAGTCGTGATGGTGCTAAAATATTGCTAAAAGCGGCTTAGAACTAAACTCGCTCACTTTCGTAGTGTATCTCACGTGACATTGTTATTCAAATTTTGAAAAGCCCTGGAGTCAACTTTGTGTTGTCACAACTCCTAGTGTACAGTACACGACCGTGTGCACTTAAATGAACCCACGAATTCGTTGGTATATAACCAGATGGTGGCAACACGAATACCTGCAAACACCTAGTTGCGGGTACAGCAACGTGCAATAAACATGGACAAAATATTGTGACTATCTGTCCCAATCCACCCAGCTGTGAATGGGTACCTCACAAAGATGGGAAGGCCACATTAACTGGGTGCGCCTGGTAGGCTGCAAGAGTTGTATGATCCCCGGGGAGTTGAGATTGAAAACACTATGTGCCGTTGTGATGGACATCCGACGATCGAGCGGAAAACAAAGCACCCTTGAGCAGTTGAACTAACTGGATATCGGCGCTATACAAATATCTACTTGTATGTGAACCATTTTGTAATCAACAACAACGTATTGTCGTGTTTTTTGTTTTTTTATGGTCATGTGTTTTCTATGACGGACAGATAGCTTGCCTTTACGTGTGTTTGTGTCTGTTGCCGCGCTGGAGAAAGATACACTTGTATTCAAGCGAGCACCTGGTATTAAATTTTGTGGTTAGTCAGGAACACATGCTCATAGTAACAGCTTTGTCGCTTATATTTTGTAGGATTAACCATGACTGAAAAGATAAAGCACCGACAACAGAAGACGTTGACCATGCTGATAGAGCTGAACAAAGAAGGTATATTGTTATTTTATACGGATTAAGATGAAAAATGCAACAGAGATGGGTAGCAATGCTCGTCATTAGCTCATGGCCCTTGCAGGCCAGTGATGGGATTTCTCCAACCAAGCATTGCCTATTCACCAACGACGTTGCGGAGAATACTAGACTCCCCAACACTGCCGCCTTCTGCATTACCCAAAGGGTCAAAGTATGCTGTGCTCCCGATGGAGACCCGGGCACTCTCCTGATCTGTGCCAGGAGATCAGGAGGCACCAAATCAAGGGCACCGAGAAGAATGGGGAGCCTGACGACAGTGTACTGGGGATGCAGGCGAGATGTTTCAAAGGCAAGGTCCGCATATTTATCATGCTCTTCCCGAATCTTGCCAATCACGTTGCTGTCAAAACGGACAGGGAATTCAATGATATAAAAAAAAACTTCATTGGCTTTATCAAAAAGGACAAAATCAGGTTTGTTGCTTGGCATTGATCTAAGGCTGTATATGGGCCTATTCCATGTAAGTTTTAAATCATCATTTTCCATGGCTCCCTGGACATGTTCAGGGTCGTAGAATGGATGGACCTAGAAGACATGCTACAAGGCGAGGACGTTAGTAAAGGCAGCGAGCCATGCCATCATGTCTTTTAAGATAGGATGTTTGCGCCCACTTACAAGGTGTTGGCCAGTCTCTGTAAATTCAGTACACAGTTGGCATTTCATCATAATATTTTCTTTCATAAACGCACTATTACGAGTGGGAATTGACTGGTCATGCCAATCAATTTGGGAGGTCGGAAGTTGTTGATTGAGTCTTGACCGTCTGACCAGAAGGATCATATCTGGTAACAGATCCCATCACCCCCGTTCTTCTCTTAATCGTTTATGTATGCCAGTCAATGCTGGAAGTCGGGGTTTGATTAATGTGGAGGCTCTTAATGATAGGAATTTATTGTATATTTTTCACATATTTATCGGATGATCCTCTGGTGATGCATGCCAAACGTCATGAAGAAAACAAGGAACTCTACAGCTATATTAAGCGTGCAAAGGTTTCTAAACTGATTTTGTTGATAGCGATGTATTAGTGGACGGCCTGGGGCATGTTTCACAAAACTCTCGTAAGCATTTGCTCCTATGTTACAGTATGCCAGGTACAAATGCCAGGAGAAATGTTACGAGATCTTAGTCTTAGTGGAGTTTTCTGCACTTTTGACAAGAACGTGATTGCATGCAAGATTTAGAAAAAAACATGCTAAGTATGCGCACCTCGCCCTTCAAATGTCCCGCTTACACTGTGCCGTCAATCTGATACCTCCTGATCTCCTGGCACAGATCAGGATAGTGTCCGAGATCTCCACCGGGAGCACAGCCCTTCTGACACTCTGGATAATGCAAAGGACTGCAGTTTTGCGAAGTCTCAATAGTTTCCAGAAAGCTCTTGGTGGGTCCGACTGGGCAGGGTTTCCTTTGAGAAATCCTATCACCGGCTGGGCTGCGTTTGGAGGGAGCAAGAGCCCTGAGCTGAGCTTGCCAGCCTGACTACAGCTGGAACAGGATCATCCAAACCCTCTCTGCTGCATACCACTTTTGATCTGTAAAATACTAACAATAAGATAATTTCAGTAAGCTACAAGTACAAACGAATTCAAAGGCCACTAGTTCCTCATACTGGTAGATCATATTGTACATTTCAACGAAGCAAGTGGCCACTAAATCTAGTTCGCTATGTCCTTTAGTTCGTAATACGCGTGTTCGTTATAAACATGGTTTACTGTGCTTAAGTTGCTCATAATCCCTTTGACACTGACAGATGTGTATCAGTCGAATTCTCAATGCACAAATTCTACTACTTTCTCCTTCCTCCCGTGAAGACCCGATAGAACTGGTCTTCAGCAACCCATGGCTGTCCTGAGAGCCGACAAACGGGATCGGGTGGTGAGACTCGCTGACTTCGTTATCATGTCATCGTATCCCAGTTGCGTGGATCGATGTTCATGCTGACAGTCACTTGATTGTCTGATCCAGAATCAGTTGTTTACAGACCTCAGCCATAAGACCTGGAATATTGCTGAGTGCTGCGACAACAACAAACCAGGCAACCAACTTTCTCCTGTTCCTTTCACCGCACATTCGACTGAGTACAACCTTGAATATACATGCATGTATAAAAAGTAATGCCTCACCATTTGGAAATCGACAGCGAAAAGATGGCAACGTCATTTGGAACAGGGTGCTGATCGGGGGAGAGATGAGTACACGCCAGAATGGAAGGAGGAAGTGGGAAATCAAAGGGAAATGCGGCGAAGTAAGTTTCTACTTTTTGTACTGAAAACACGTGTCCGATCAGGATTTCTTGTCCGCTTAAACCCACAGAACAAAGGTGTGGTGGTGTGGTTTGTTGATCACGTAGAACACCTGTGTTCGATTCCCCACGTGGGTATAACGTGTGAAGCCCATTTCTGGTGTTCCCCACCGATATGGCATGGTGCTAAAAGCGGCGTTTAACCAAATTTCCCTCATTCCATTATACAGATCATAGGAGTCGTTAGAATTTGAGTGATTGAGTCTTGCGTCACACTCGGCAATATTCCAGCTATACTTCAGCGGCTTGTAATCTAATCTGGACTAGACAATCCAGTGATCAACAGAATGAGCATCGACCTACGCTTTTGGGAACCGATAACATGTCAGCTAGTCTGACCATCATATCTCGTTAGTCCGCTCTCACGAAAAGCATGGACTTATGAAAATCGAGTATAACCCGGGTATCCACGAGTCCGCTACGGAAGTGCGTTGTGAATGTGAGGTTAACGCCAGTACATTTTGCCTTAGAACCGTAAGCTGTTTCAAGGTGTATAACTTGTTTGTTTAACAAATCCCTCACAGCCTTAAGAGGGTAGAGGGAATGATTTTTATTCAGTCATTACTGCTGTTCTTTATACCTCTCCATGTTCTCCATGCATCTCCATGTTGTATTTTGTTTCGTTTTGAATTGGGTTTGGTGAACAAGATTTACAACCTATGTCCATACCGCTCCCGTACAGCATATAATACAAAATATAAATGAAACATCCTGTGTCGTCATTGATATGGTCTATCATATAAAAATATATATGTATACATATTACATCAATCAAGAGCAACTATCATCTAAGTAAACATCAAACAAAGAGTTACGGTTTGGTGTGTCTAACAAGCCATTTGTAGTAACATAGAACAATTATGAGAAGGGTATTTCTCTGAAAGTTTAAAGCGTTGTGTCTCGTGGACGGATTCAACGATCTTGTGGTTTTCAGTGAGACAGTTCTTTGGGTCGGTTCACAAGTCAGTTGTGTATGAATATAAAGATTTGTGTCTGTCTTGGCTTGCTCATCTCCTCCGTCGCCTCCCACCCTCCGCACCCATTCCCACCAGCCCGTGTGGGGTTAATGAAACAAATCGAGCCGACCATACCTCATAATCCTGTTAGCCCTTAAGGAACAACTCAGTTTTTTGGTACTCTTTTCACCACTGCATGTGGTAACTTCTGGTTAGTCAGAAGCGGAACACGATTTTTTAAAAAAATGTGGTTAATTAATACCAAGCGCTCAAAAGTTGCTAAAAAGCCGCCTGCCATCTGTCGCCAGAGCCCTACAGTGACGTCATAGAAGGAACGATTTTCAGTTGGTTGTATAGAAAATGTGTAGGAAGCTCGTCGTTTTGCTGATTTCTCGACGTCACCAAAGACATGCCGAATTGTTGTTCTGCCGTTAATTGTTCTGCCGTTAGTTTGTGCTTAAATTGGTTGTTAGTGTGTGCGAAGCGAGCGTTGTGGAAGCCTGTGGTATATACTAAATCGGATGGTTCGCCCCCTACCACGCTTCCAGGATAGAAAATGGAGTTCAAGTTTCATCGAGTTTATAAAATCAATACTGCTTACTACACATTGCTGACCAAAACGATTTTGCATAGATATAACGCTTTCTTTGTCGGAAACGAGGTGACAATACATAATGAAACGTTTTCTATTCATGAACTCCATACTTCTCTTGATCAAGCTCATGACAATGCTACAGGAGCTGATAACATACAGTATCAAATCCTGAAGCACTTACCACAATCCAGTTTAGAGACGCTCTTATACATTTTTGATGATATTTGGACTTTCGGGAAATTTCCTTCTTCATGGCGTGATGCTATAGGATTACCAATATCTGAACCTGGACCTCCAACTATCGTCCGATTTCACTAACTAGCTGTGTTTTCAAAACCATGGAACGCATGGTAAATAATCGACTTGTTTGGTACTTGGAAACAAATAAGTGAGTGAGTGAGTTAGTATTTAACGTCACATCGGCAGTATTGCAGCCATATCGTGACGAGAACGATTAATTATAAAAATACAAATGAATTACTAGCACGGACATTGTAAAACCCTGTCAACGAAGGACAGTAAAACTGACTAGAATATCACAGAATAGAATATAAAACTAGTGAATAGACCTAAAACAATGTATCTATAGAGGACAGTACAATATAAAAATGAGCTATAGGTTGCCAACAACTGAAGGTAGATCACCATACTAAGGACCATGGGGTAGATCACCATACTAAGGACCATGGGGACTTGGAAACAAATAACATTATCACAGATATACAATGTGGTTTCCGTAAAAACATAAGTACAATCGATCACTTAGTGCGTTTGGAATCATTTGTGAAAACTGCGCTAAGTAATAAACAACATCCTGTGTCTATCTTTTTTCATCTCAAGTAAAGCATATGGCACAACTTGGAAATATGGTATTTTATGAGATTTACATGATTTCGGCTTTCGGGTCGTTTGCCTGAATTTATAGCCAAAATTTTAAATAACAGACAATTTCAAGACCGCGTGGGTTCTACCCTGTCTGATCATTACAATCAGGATCAGGGTGTTCCACAAGGCAGTATTTTTCTGTCACACGTTTTAGCATCAAGATCCACAGTTTATCAAAAGTTTTGAAAGGTTTAATTTATTTGTGGATGATTTTAATATTTCCTGTCGTGGTAAAACTATGCATACTATTGAACGACAACTACAGTTGTGTTTGAACAAAATAGATAAATGGTGTCTTGAAAACGGCTTTAAATTTTCTAAATCAAAAACCAATTGTATACATTTCTGTCGTAAATACAAACCCCATAAAGACCCACAACTATTTCTGAGTGGTACCCCTATCAAATTGGCTAAGTTCTTGGACCTTATTTTCGACTCACATTTGACCTTTTTTCCGCATATTAAATCCCTTAAAGCCTGATGCCTGAAGGCACTCGATTTATTAAAGGTTGTTTCAAATTCAAAATGGGGAGGGGATCAAACTACCCTCCTTCACTTATATAGATCACTGGTCCGAACTTGATTACGGCTCCATCGTATATGGTGGAGCTTGTCAAAGCAACCTAAAACTACTTGATCCTGTGCACCATCAAGGCCTAAGACTTTGTCTTGTTCTTTTAGAACCTCTTCTATCTATACGTCGAAGCTGATGAGCCTTCTCTAAACCAACGCCGTATGAAATCTTTACAGCGCATTACAAAATTAGCTTCTAATGAGTCTAATCCTGCATTTAATTGTGTCTTTGATCCTCTCTATGAGGATTTGTTAAACAAAAAGACTTCCCTTTTTCCGCCTCTTGGGCTCAGAATTAAGCCATTTCTTGCGGCTTCTAGTACTGAGCTGGAAAATATAGCTCCTTCCCGTCTTCTTTCTTTTCCTCCTCGGCAATTGGTTTTCCCCCAAGTGGACATAACATTAACTACATTTAAAAAAATCAGAAACCAATGAATTACAATATAAACAAAAATATAATGAATTAAAACATAAATATAGCAATTATAAATCCTCATTAACAGATGGGTCCAAGGACGGTGGCGCAGTGGCTTCTGCCAGTGTCGTTGGATCCAGAAAAATATCTACTAGATTACCAGATAATAGTTCTATTTTTACAGCAGAAGCTATCGCCGTATTAACAGCTCTTAAATATATTCAAGGGCACCCTAAACGTAAACAATGCATAATCTGTTCCGACTCTCTTTCTTGCCTTCAGGCTATTAAAAATGTGTCTTATAAACATCCACTTTAATTGAAATTATTGAATTGCATAATGATCTTGCCACTGGCCAAAACGACATCGTCTTTTGTTGGTTACCCAGCCACGTCGGCATATCAGGAAATACACTGGCTGATCTTGCTGCCAAGGCAGCACTCAACAAATCTGTGACACCACTTCTTATTCCATATTCAGATTATAAAGCTACAATTAGATCTTATATCCGTGATCTAGTGCAGAAGAAGTGGGACACCCACCTAGGTACGAATAAATTACATGAAATAAAACCGTATATTGGTTACACCTACTTGGATTGTGAGTCCAGATTTGAGGAGGTCATTGTGCGACGATGTCGTATTGGCCATACTCGGTATACACGTGAGCACTTGTTAAAAGGTGAGGATCCTCCGTTTTGTATCCCTTGTGATGAAAGAATTACAGTCAAGCATGTATTGCTTGACTGTGTTGAATATTCCATCACAAGGGATAACTATTTTAAATCAAGAACTATGAAGGATCTTTTTATTAATAATAGTTCTCATTTAATTTTTGCCTTTTTAAAAGAGTTACATTTGTTGTCTGAGCTGTAAATAGATAAATATTTTACGAATGGATGTTTCAAATAGTAACTGAGATTGTTAGTGGCAGTACCCTCGAGAGGGGTTAAAGTACAGTAAAATTATTGTCCTCCCGAGAGGGTATGTAAGTCCCGTAACATTCGAAGTAAATTAAAGCTTTCCACTGGTTTACTCGTAGCATACGCGTAGTTTTAATATATGGCTAGATATGACGAAATTGCTGACGGCTGAAGGGATGATGTAAATCCAGCTAGGGTCGGTGCAGGTAGCAAAAGTACTGTAAGTCCCCATGGTCCCTAGTATGGTGATCTACCTTCAGTTGTTGGCAATCTATAGCCCGTTTTTATATTGTATCGTCCTCTAAAGTTAAATTGTTTTAGATTTAATTACTAGTTTTACATATCTGTCTGTGATAGTCTAGTTGTTTTACTGTCCTTCGTTGACAGGTTTTTGCCATTTTCTATTATGTATATTATTAATGGTTCTCGTCACGATATGGCTGCAATATTGCCGATGTGACGTTAAATATTAACTCATTCACTCACTAAAAGAATTATATTTATTTCATGAATTGTAAATAGATAATTTTTCTATTATTGGAAGTTTAAATTCGTAACTGTGCTTGTTAGTGGCTGTATCCTCAAAGGGGATGAAGTACAATAAAACTATTGTCCTCCTGAGAGGGTACGTAAGTCCACTAACGTTCAAAGTAAAGTCAAACTTTCCATGTTTTTAAGTAGAATGAGTGTCTTTTTACTGAATGGCTAGATTTCCCGAATGGCTGACGGCTGAGGGCATGATATAAATCCAGTTTGGGTAGCAAAGGCACTGTAAGTCCCCATGGTCCTTAGTACGGTGATCTACCTTCAGTTGTTAGCAATCAATCGCCCATTTTTATGTTGTATTGTCCTCTATAGATAAATTGTTTTAGGTATAGTTTCTAGTTTTATATTCTACTCTGTGATATTTTAGTTGCTTTACTGTCCGTCGTTGACAGGTTTTATAATAGACATATATTTCATTTAAGTATTAAAAGTTCTCGTCACGATATGGCTGAGATACTGCTTATGTGACGTTAAACATGAACTCACTGACTCACTCAGATACACGCACGAATATATACTGAAAGGTGAGGATCCTCCGTTTTGTATCCCTTGTGATGAGAGAGTCACGGTCAAGCATATCCCACTCGACTGTGTTGAATTCTCCTTCACAAGGGATAAATATTTCAATGTCAAAACTATGAAGGACCTTTTTACCACTGTTAGGTGTCATTTAATCATTGGTTTTTTTTAAGGAAATCGATTTCATGGTTGAATTTTGAGCAATATGTTTCTGTAGATAGATATATTTCAATGTTTGGTATTTTAGACTAGTAACTTGAATTGTTAGTGGCTGTACCCTCAAAGGGGGTTGAAACATTGTAAAATTATTGTCCTCCTGAGAGGGTACGTAGGCCCCAAAACACTTGATGTAACTTTAAGTCTACCAGGTTTTTAATCGTAGTAAATTCGTTTTATTTAATTTTGACTAGCATTTCATACAGTCTCTAGCGGCTGAAGGGATGATGTAAATCCAACTAGGGTCCATGCAGGTAGCCAAGGTACTGTAAGTCCCCATGGTCCCTAGTATGGTGATCTACTTCCAGTCGTTGGAGATCTATAGTCTGTTTTTATATTGTTTTGTCCAGATAGTGATATTAGTTTTAACTTTCCACGCTAGTTTTAAATTGTAATTGTGATATTCTAGTTGTTTTATTGTCCTTTGACGACAGGTTTTTACCATTTTCTATTATGTATATTATTAATGGTTCTCGTCACGATATGGCTGAAATATTGCCGATGTGACGTTAAATATGAACTCACTCACTCACTCCCTCACTCAACCTGGTTTCCGTTTTGTAGTTTCCAATCTAGTTTCCCACCTAGTTTCCAATCTAGTTTCCATGAAACTGAAACTGAATTATGCCAGTCCTTTACTCGCTCCTCCGGTTTCATGTCTCACACGTAGCAAATCCGGTGTTGTATACACTTCATAATGGTAGCAATAGTAACAAACACAAATAACGGAATAGAACATAGATTCATCAGAGATTTATTTATATTTAACAATCTCCTTCCAAACAAATAATATTTGGAATATTCAAATTAGTAAATGAAATAAAAACAAAAAGGGAATAAATAGCAATGAGAAAGAATGTTTTCTTAAACACATCAATGTAGATTAATAAGTATTACTTGATTTCCCACCTTCTGGAATTTAGAAAACAAAAACTATCAATACAAACAAGCATTCAAAAATATCCATGGTTAGAAAAAAGAAAGGTGAAATAAACTTAAACCCCGGTCCTGTAAGCAAGTTTCTAAATAATTACAAACTGAGCATTTTGGCGTCAAAAGCGACAAAAGTTTCTATCGCTTATTGATACATGTACTTGATAGAGTGGAGAGACATGAAGAAAGTCTCCCGTGAAAGCCATGATTTATTTCTGAATGTTACAATACGCTTTTATATTATGTGTATAGAACTACGAATCATTGATTATTGTCAAAAGAAATGTGGGGTCATTCTGGCAGACAAGAAATGAATACGGGGTCACACGCATGCACTGACACTTAAATAGATTTATGTGGTATTTAAAAGCACAATCCACATTTCTTCATTCAGAGTTAGTTCTATAACTTATCATATCATATCATCAAGATATTTAACTACTTACTTCAGATGGCAAAATTACATTATCTCATAAATCAATAATGTAAAAATATTCTCTATATTAGTTTGAAAACATTTATCCATTCAACACCCATATAGCATCATGATAAATGTCTCCATAAATGTTGGATAAAAAATAATTGTCAATTTTTTGCCAGAGGATGTCTTGTAACTCTAATAACTAAGAATCGACGACTGCGATCGACGACTGCTGCTGTTGTCAATTGTTCACGTGCCCGAGCCTCCAAAGCTCCTATTGTAACCCTCATTGCCAGTTTCTTGAATCAGGTAGCTCGGGCAATAATAGGAATAATGCATTGTGTTGTGTTCCTTGTCGTGGTTACTGGAGATACTAATTAGACGGTGGGTGGACAAAACATCCTCAATAATGAAATACTAAGTTAATTAATGAAGCCTCTTAATCCCTATCCCTAAATATCCCTCTTACTAATTTACTTAAGCCAATGACATCAATAGTTAAAATGTGTTTTGGGGTTTTGTCCACAGGTTTTCATTTGGGTTTTTTGTCCTTTTCCTAATTTTGATAACAGGTGCCTCTTAAGTGGAGACAACCGCAAGGAAGCCGACACACGGACTCCGACATACTAATGACCTAACACTGATTAATTGTCAAGTACTTGAACTAAGCATATCAACTGTAAGGGCTCTTAATGTTAAACTGTACGCAATGCCTCAGTTCATTGTATAATTTACGTATATTCTGGATATTGAGAAATATCGTCATGCAAGTACTGAGTTGACAATCCTTTGAATGACATTATATTAAGCAAGCTTCCTAAACTCTTTCACATTCCCACAGGTTCACAGTCTGTTGAATTAATATGTAATAAATGTTTGACCAATGTACCTATGCTGAGTCAATGTTTCATATGCTGTGTCAGTTCACTTGTTATTCTCGCACATAGGTTTTATTATTTCATTCAGATAAAGAAAGCGTCTCATCCTCACTTTAGCAAAGCAGACAACTGAAACCTGGACCAGCCTCATTCATCCCAATCTAAAGGAACCAGACTAAATGTGTCTCGCACACTAAAGCAGCTGGACAAAGGCTATTTATAGTTATTGGTCCTTCGCCCCACTATTTGTGTGTTTAGTATCATTATTGTGAAGTTTGTGTGTAAGGTAGTTGGAATATGTTAATGCTTCATGACATATATGAGCTGATAATGAACAAACAGGAATGTGAAGAAACACAACGCGTCCTTTGTTCTTGTATCATCAGTTTGAAGACACATTGTAAAATTATGATATCCACAGACTGATGCATCAACAACTTACTTTCATCTAAGCAATGATGTAAATCTGCTATTCCTTTCCCAAGTATATTAAGATTGAATTATAACACCACGTGATTACTCCAGTCGAGTTTCAGTCAGGAATGCAAAACCCAACAGTATACTCGTGACCATAGCTTCTTGTTAGTTTCCGTCTCCGGAACTGTAAGTTTAGAGTTTCCATTGTGGATGCTATTTGGAAACAAGGTCACCCACTTTCACTGAATGGATACCAACTGGATGTCAGGATGATCAACTTTATGTCAAACCATTACAAATATTATGGTACTTGGTTGAAAACAGTGCAAACTAACATGTAACTACATTTTTTGTGTTATGTTGGTTTCCATTTAATGAAATCTTCATTTGCAAATTCCAGACATAGAAACCGACAAGAAACCTCTGAGTTTCATGTTCGTTTCCATTTATCGAAAAACCAAAAGCACAGAATCCAGACTGGAATCTTGTTGGAAACTCAGGTAGTCGGTTTCGGTGAATGGAGACCAACTGGATTTCCCAATTACCCACAAAACGGATGGTTTCCAGGTTTCGGGAAACCAAGTCATTTCTGTATAGTGAAATGGCATCACCTCATTACCACTACCGCTCACCATGTTCATGAGGGCCCGCATTTCGCGCCCATCGTGATTACAACAATTTCACATTTTTCTCAACAATCACGAGCTGATCACGGCCTCATCATCCATATACCCCATAGACCCGAATTGTTGACTCACTGAAGTCATGCTTCACAATTAATTTCCAACATTTGTTTTACAATCAAAGCGGCTTGCTCACGGTGATATCTCAAACTGCCTCGCACGTAAAATGTATCCAGGCACATAACCCAAAGTACTGAGCCTATGCCAATTCTTATTTTACGTTATATCGAAATCATGCATAATACCCATAAGATAGCAATATATATTATCTCACAAGAAATAACTGCTTGAGATATAAATTATTCTGGTAATGATATAACGTCTTTAAAGCTATATCTTCAGTTCGTTTCTACAGAATCACCGGTAATTTGGAGCAAACCATTTGTACACAGCAAAAGGGAAACTGATTTGTCCTGTGCAGGTTTACTACACACATATCTTTTTCATTTTCAAAGACTTTTTCTTCACCTCCGACGATACGATATAGTGTTGCAGTACCTGACCTAAAAGTGAGTCATCAAATTTGGAGCAAACCATTTGTACACAGCAAAAGGGAAACTGAATTATCGTGTCCAGGTTTACTACACACATATCTTTTTCATTTTCAAAGACTTTTTCTTCACCTCCGACGATACGATATAGTGTTGCAGTACCTGGCCTAAACGTGAGTCATCTTCCATAGATTTACTTGTTACATTTGCGTTGCATGCATAAGTTTCATGAATTAAGGAATTGGATCTGGGTAAAAATGTACACATTTGTGCATAACCATCGTAGGTAGCTACATCCACGTGTAATTTCTGAATAATTTTCCATCATATGGGATGCAACTGTAAACAGATATACATGTGTACATAAATTTGATGTAGATCCGTGGAATATACGATTGTACTTGACCTTTATTCCGTGTCACGTGACCTTTATTCCGTGGTATGTATGTGTGTGTGTGTGTGTGTGTGTGTGTGTGTGTGTGTGTGTGTGTGTGTGTATGTATGTATGCAAGATTGCATGTTTCTATATTCCATTAAATTTTATGTGTTAACGTTGTTTACAGTTTAAACTTAATCATAAACTCAAGTTTACTAAAACTTCAGATTCAAATATCTAAATCGTTGGTCTAATGGTTATGACTGGAGATTTGTAATCCTAAACGTACAGGTTAAAAACCCTACTTGTACAAGCCAAAACGTTTTTAACCAGTTTAGCTAACATTCATAATGTATTTAAATTGGCCTCGTTTACAGTACTTGTTTATCACATGACTCCCTAAGGACGCACATGGTCTAAAAACGCATGCGCTTCAGTCTGTGCCTGACCACTGTTCCTGAAAGTTGCTCTGTCTGCTAATTACTGCATGTTAAGGAACAAATGTAAGTTATTTTGAACTCATATCACTTGTACCTTTATTCCTTTGTAAGTTGTAGTAATAATGAATTATATATAATTACTGGTAAACAATTTTTGATAAGTTTAATGAAATGTTGTTCAAATGTGTATTCAACCAAATCTCTTTGTACAATTTCAATACACATTCTAAAGTTTATTGCCTAAAGTAAATACGTTTGAAGTGCATTGAGCACAGATTATGGACTTGTCATTTGCTTACATTGTAGTTTTTTTGTAACCTCATCAGAGCTGAACAGATTTCTTCCTGCCCCTGATTCGTGAAACGGTTTTCGTCTATCCTGATGCATTACCCGAGCATTCATCTATCCGTCAACGTCTCAAGGATAAATTGTAACTGAATATGAACATAATAAACTCTGATGCGAGTATGGGATATTTTGTTCTTGCAAGTATGTATGGCGAGTCGACGGATGACTGCAATGATGGGTATGGATCTGGTGGCTTTCCCATCACAGGTTTAAGAATTATATGTTTGCTAGTTGATGTTACCACAACACAAATGTCTGAACGGATCTCATTACAAACAGTATCAGGTGAGTGATTGAGTGAGTTAATATTTTACATATATTAGATATTGTCACATCGGCAATATCTCAGCCATATCGTGACGAGAACAACTAATATCAAGATCAATTATATGTCTACTATAAAACCTGTCAACGAAGGACAGTAAAACAACTAGAATATCACAAATGGAATTAAAACTAGCATGGAAAGTTAAACACAACATCACCATTAGGACAATACACTATAAAATCAGGCTATAGATCGCCAACAACTGAAGGTCGATCACCATACTAGGGACCGTGGGGACTTACAGTACCTCTGCTACCTACATGGACCCTAGTTGGATTTACACCATCCCTTCAGCTGCTGGCGAGTGTACAATATGCTAGCCAAAATTAAAACAACAGGAATACTACGATTAATAACCCTGGTAGAATTAAATTTACTATCAATGTTTTTGGACTTACGTACCCTCTCAGGAGGACAATAATTTTACAATACTTCAACCCCCATTGATGGTACAGTCACTAACAATTCTAGTTACGAATCCAAACTACCAATTATTAAATAACATCTTTTTACAGAAACATATTACTCAAAATTCAATCAAAAAATCAAATGGCACCCATGAAGAGGCACCTCCTCGTGGTGGGTGCTGGGTAACGCTAAGTGCTCTTCTCCCGTGTGGACCCGGGACAGAATGTGTTCACAGCACCCCATTGCTCGTCGTAAGAAGCGACTAAATTTGGCAACCCGTTTGCCGTGGGTTGCGTCCCGTGTCGGTGGAGGACGGGATCCTGGTGGTTGAGGGCAGATGGGCTTTTAACTGCGTTTCATTTGCCCAACATACCACTTCGGCCCTTACTTCACCTACACGGGTGGTTGAATTGGCCAGATTCAACCAATCGGCTGGTCATGCCAAGCCCTGTGCATGGCCATTGCACAAATTTTATTTGGACATTTTAATTTCGGTCTTGGCTTTATTGTTCATCGATATTTTCCGATTTTGAAATGCATTTTTGACGTTCTGACCTTTGCCTAGAGTCTTATGCCCAGAAGGCGGTGGCTCATGGGCCAATCTGGTAGATTAATTATTTATAATTCCTCTGCTGGAGTATATCATCCGGGTATCCTTGGTGCTGCAAGTTGGAGACCCACTTGCTTTTAGCATTGTCCTTGTGATACTCGGTGGTGGGTGGGGAGCTCGGATGATGAACCGTATTACACTGACCATGGCTTATGAAATCCCACCAAAAAAAACAAAACGTCCACTTGATATTGATCCTGTTGATACTGAGCACAGACCGTCTGCATCGATTGAATATTGGCCACGTTTCCTTGTAATTGAAACTCCTGACAAGAAACCATTACAGTTGAACCCTTTTGCAGTATCTAAGGGTATTCAAGGTATTGCTGGGGATGTTAAAAACATTAGACGATTACGTTCGGGTGCACTGCTAGTTGAGTGCGGGAAAAAACAGCAAGCGACCAATCTGATGAGTATTAAATCTTTCGTGGGCATTCCGATCACGGTCTCTGCTCACAAAACCCTGAACACAAGTAAAGGTATTGTCAGAGATCGTGATCGACTGTTTGCTGACATGTCAGAACTTGACATAGCCTGCGAAATGAAAGATCAAGGTGTGCTTTATGTCAAGCGTTTTTCAACCCGGAAAAATAATGAAACTATCCAAACAAACACGTATCTGTTTTCCTTCTCGTCTCCAAACACTCCTAAGTCAGTAAAGGCAGGCTACTCTAACATCCAAGTTGAAACATACATCCCCAACCCGCTCAGGTGTTTTAAATGCCAGAAATACGGACACGGTGTATCTACCTGTACATTGTCTGTTGTGTGTGCTCACTGTGGTGAGAAGACACACACAACAGAAGATTGTGACAGTGATTTTTAAAAAATGCACCAATTGCTCAGGCGATCACTCATCTTCTTCGAAACAGTGTCCAATTTGGAAAGAGCAAATGGCGATTAACAGAATAAAGTTTACTCAGAATATCTCCTTTTCTGAGGCAAAAAAACTGGTAAAGAGGTCTGATCTTCCAGAGAGTTATGCTACGGTAGCAAAAACATCATCGGAGTCTAAATCTAAAATAACAAAATCATCCACAGGATGCCAAACTACCTTGACGTAGGTAAATTGCGACTCTCCACAGCTTTTGTACCCTGCTATATCATCCCAGACTGAGGAATTACTTCCTGGTACATCAACGTCTTCTTCTGCTGACAAATCATCATCATCTCAGTCACACTTAAAATCTCAATCGACAGCTGATAGTCAACAAACGGTGAAAAGTAAACCGAAGCCAAAGCCTGATGCTTCAAAGCAACAAAGTGGCAGAGCTCCTAAAGGATCACAAAATAGAATTCAATTGTTTAATAAGTATGGGTCTCTTGAACACATGGACGTTTCTGAAAACGTCCATTCTAGGGCACATAGCTTGTCGCCCTCTAAACGAGTGCGGGGTAGATCCCCAATAAATCCCCCCAAAAGATAGTTTATTCCAATAATATTGTACAGTGGAACTGTAGAGGATTGAGGACAAATTTACATGAATTACAGCTATTAGTCCAAGATTTTACACCTTCAGCGATATGTCTCCAAGAGACATACTTCAAACAAACAGATACATTTGACCTTCGTCATTTTAATGCATATCATACTTTTTCACCTCCGGGTGATAGAGCCACTGGTGGGTCATCCGTTCTAGTCAGACAAAACGTTATTCAAAGCCATGTTTCACTAAATACTAATATGCAGGCTGTTGCTGTGAGAATTACTTCGCATGTAGCGTTTACGCTATGCTCACTCTATATTTCGCCGTCTTCGACATTTGCCAAAATTGATCTTCAAGCCCTGTATGACCAACTCCCGAAGCCCTGTATTATAATGGGAGATTTAAATGGGCATAACCCACTCTGGGGTAGTGTAACTACAAACACTAAAGGTAAGTTGTTGGAGGACTTTTGTTCTGACAATGATTTATGCATTTATAATGATGGTTCCAACACATATTTACACCCTGGTACAGGGACCTATTCTGCTCTTGACTTGTCATTGACAAATTCAGAATTACTGAATGAATTCGAATGGTCAGTCCACGATGATCTGTGTGGAAGTGACCATTTTCCTACTATATTAAAAACTGTAACTCCATCTGATGTTCCTCCATCATCAAGAAGAAATTTTAAAAAGGCTAACTGGGCTTTATATGAACCACTGTGTGCTGAAAAACTTAAACCTGAACGTTTTATTGACGTTCCCGATGCTATTAAATGCTTTTCTGATGAACTGAATTCCATAGCTGATGAGTGTATACCTAAGTCCTCTGTAGTCCCACACATAAGAAAACCATGGTTCAACAATGAGTGCAAACAAGCTAGGAAGGCAAGGAAAAAAGCAGAACATTATTTCCGTCGCCATCCTACGGTGCATAATTTAAATAAATTTTAAATTTTAAATGCTAAAGCACGGCGTACTTTTAAACAGAACAAACGCCAATCTTGGCAAAATTATGTATCTAAAATAAATTCTCGGACACCAATGTCCAAGGTATGGAACATGGTCCAAAAAATTAAAGGCAAAGGTACTAAATCTACTGTCCATCATCTTAAACATGGAGATCAGTTACTTACTGATAAATCAGATATCGCAAATAAACTGGGCGAAACCCTCGCTAAACACTCTTCCTCTTCTAATTATTTACCTAAATTCCAGCAGTATCAAAAACAACAAGAAAAGAAAACTATTAATTTCAACTCAGATAATGGGGAAGATTATAATGAAACTTTTTCTATTCATGAGCTCCATACTGCTCTTGATCAAGCTCATGACACTGCTACAGGAGCTGATAACATACATTATCAACTCCTGAAGCACTTACCAGAATCCTGCCTAGAAACTCTTCTCATTATTTTTGATGATATTTGGACATCGGGTAACTTTCCTCCCTCATGGCGTGACGCCATAGTAGTACCAATACCTAAACCGGGACGTGATCATACGGATCCGTCCAATTATCGACCTATTTCACTAACTAGCTGTGTTTGCAAGACCATGGAACGCATGATAAATAATCGACTTGTTTGGTACTTGGAAACCAATAACCTTATCGCAGACATACAATGTGGTTTCCGAAAAAGCATAAGTACAATCGATCACTTAGTGTGTTTGGAATCATTTGTGAAGAACGCGCTGATTAATAAACAACATGTTGTGTCTATCTTTTTTGATCTTGAGAAGGCATATGACACAACCTGGAAATATGGGATTTTGAGAGATTTACATGATTGCGGTTTGCGAGGTCGTTTGCCTGAATTCATATCCAAATTTTTAAACAACAGACAATTTCAAGTCCGCGTGGGTTCTACCCTGTCTGATCATTACAGTCAGGATCACGGTGTTCCACAAGGCAGTATTTTGTCAGTCACACTTTTTAGTATAAAGATAAACAGTTTATCAAAAGTTTTAAACGATTCAATTGATGGATCGTTATTTGTGAATGATTTTCTTGTCGTGGGAAAAATATGCATACTATTGAACGGCAACTGCAGCTGTGTTTGAACAAAATAGATAAATGGTGCCTTGAAAACGGCTTTAAATTTTCTAAATCGAAAACTAATTGCATACATCTGTGTCGTAAATACAAACCGCATAAAGACCCTGAACTATCTCTAGATGCTTCTCCGATTAAAGTTGTCAAGGAAGCCAAATTCTTGGGCCTAATATTTGACTCACAGGTAACGTTTCTGCCCCATATTAAATCTCTGAAAACTAAGTGCCTGAAAGCACTTGATTTGTTGAAAGTGGTGTCAAATTCTAAATGGGGAGGGGATCAAGCAACCCTCTTACACCTGTATCGATCACTCATACGTTCGAAACTTGAGTATCGCTCCATCGTATATGGTGGAGCCTGCAAAAGCAACCTTAAACTTCTTGATTCTGTCCACCATCAAGGCTTAAGACTTTGTCTTGGGTCTTTCAGAACTTCACCTATTGATAGTCTCTACGTTGAGGCCGATCAACCATCTCTTACTCAACGTCGTATAAAATTGTCATTACAATACATTAATAAATTATATTCTAATGAATCTAACCCTGCCTATAACTGTGTCTTCAATCCGCTTTATGAGGATTTGTATGACAAAAAGTCTTCTCTTGTTCCACCTCTTGGGCACAGAATTAAACCATTTATTTCTTCTGCCGGTATAGACCTGGAAAGTATATCGCCTTCCCGTCTTCTTTCTTCTCCTCCTTGGCAATTGGTAAGGCCACAAGTTGACCTAACATTAACGACATTTAAAAAATCAGAAACGAATGAATTACAGTATAAACAAGAATATAATCATTTGAAACATAAATATAGCAATTATAAATCCTTATTTACAGATGGGTCCAAGGACGGTGGTGCAGTTCCTTGTGCTACTGTCATTGGATCCAGAACAATATCTTCTAGATTACCAGACAATAGTCCTTAAATACATTCAAAGACACCCTAAACTATTCATTGGTTTCTGATTTTTTAAATGTAGTTAATGTTAGGTCAACTTGTGGCCTAACCAACTGCCAAGGAGGAGAAGAAAGAAGACGGGAAGGAGCTATATTTTCCAGCTCAATGCTAGAAGCAGCAAGAAATGGCTTAATTCTGAGCCCGAGGCTCTGAGCCCGGGATTAGACTCATTAGAAGCTAATTTAGTAATGTATTGTAAAGATAGTTTGATACGACGTAAGTTGAGAGAAGGCTCATCAACTTCGACGTATAGACTGTCAATAGGAAAGGTTCTAAAAGAACCGAGACAAAGTCTTAGGCCTTGGTGGTGAACAGGATCAAGTAGTTTTAGGTTGCTTTGACAAGCTCCACCATATACGATGGAGCCGTAATCAAGTTTAGATCGCACCAGTGATCTACATAAGTGAAGGAGGGTAGTTTGATCCCCTCCCCATTTTGAATTTGAAACAACCTTTAATAAATCGAGTGCCTTCAGGCATCAGGCTTTAAGGGATTTAATATGGGGCAAAAAGGTCAAATGTGAGTCGAAAATAAGTCCCAAGAACTTGGCCTCCTTGACGACTTTGATTGGGGTACCACTGAGAAATAGTTCTGGTTCTTTATGGGGTTTGTATTTACGACAGAAGTGTATACAATTGGTTTTTTATTTCACAAATGATTCTAAAAGCACTAAGTGATCGACAGTACTTCTGTTTTTCCCTAACCCACATTGTATATCTGTGATAAGATTATTAGTTTCCAAGTACCAAACAAGTTGATTATTTATTATACGTTCCATGGTCTTGCAACCACAGCTAGTTAATGAAATCGGAAGATAATTGGATGGATCCGTATGATCCCGTCCAGGTTTAGGTATTGGTACTACTATGGCATCACGCCATGAAGAAGGAAATTTCCCGGAAGTCCAAATATCATCAAATATTGATAAGAGCATCTCTAAACAGGATTCTGGTAAGTGCTTCAGGAGTTGATAATGTATGTTATCAGCTCCTGTAGCAGTGTCATGAGCTTGATCAAGAGCAGTTTGGAGTTCATGAATAGAAAATGTTTCATTATAATCTTCTCCATTATCAGAATTGAAATTAATAGTTTTCTTTTCTTGTTGTTTTTTATATTGCTGAAATTTAGGCATATAATTAGAAGAGGAAGAATGTTTAGCAAGAGTTTCGCCCAGTTTATTCGCAATATCTGATTTATCAGTAAGTAATTGATCTCCATGTTTAAGATGATGGACAGTAGATTTAGTACCTTTACCCTTAATTTTCTGGACCATGTTCCATACCTTGGACATAGGTGTCCGAGAATTTATTTTGGATACATAATTTTGCCAAGATTGCCGTTTGTACTGTTTAAAAGTACGCCGTGCTTTAGCATTTAAAATTTTAAATTTATTTAAATTATGCAAATAACGGAAATAATGTTCTGCCTTTTTCCTTGCCTTCCTAGCTTGTTTGCACTCATTGTTGAACCATGGTTTTCTTATGTTTGGAACGACAGAGGACTTTGGTATACACTCATCAGCTATGGAATTCAGTTCATCAGAAAAGCATTTAATAGCATCGGGAACGTCAATAAAACGTTCAGGTTTAAGTTTTTCAGCACACAGTTTTTCATATAAAGCCGAGTTAGCCTTTTTAAAATTTCTTCTTGATGATGGAGGAACATCAGATGGAGTTACAGTTTTTAATATAGTAGGAAAATGGTCACATCCACACAGGTCATCGTGGACTGACCATTCGAATTCATTCAGTAGTTCTGAATTTGTCAATGACAAGTCGAGAGCAGAATAGGTCCCTGTACCAGGGTGTAAATATGTGTTAGAACCATCATTATAAATACATAAATCATTGTCAGAACAAAAGTCCTCCAACAATTTCCCTTTAGTGTTTGTAGTTACACTACCCCAGAGTGGGTTATGCCCATTTAAATCTCCCATTATAATACAGGGCTTCGGGAGTTGGTCTTATAGAACTTGAAGATCAGTTTTGGCAAACGTCAAAGATGGCGAAATATAGAGACAGCATAGCGTAAACGCTACATGTAAAGTAATTCTCACAGCAACAGCCTGCATATTAGTATTAAGTGAAACAAGGCTTTGAATAACGTTTTGTCTGACTAGAACGGATGACCCACCAGTGGCTCTATCACCCGGAGGTGAAAAAGTATGATATGCATTAAAATGACGAAGGTCAAATGTATCTGTTTGTTTTTAAATATTGTTTTTAAATATGTCTCTTGGAGACATATCGCTGAAGGTGTAAAATCTTGGACTAATAGCTGTAATTCATGTAAATTATTTCTCAATCCTCTGCAGTTCCACTGTACAATATTATTGGAATAAACTATCTTTTGGGGCGATTTATTGGGGATCTACCCCGCACTCTTTTCGAGGGCGACAAGCTATGTGCCCTAGAATGGACGTTTTCAGAAACGTCCATGTCTTCAAGAGACCCGTATTTATTGAACAATTGAATTTTGTTCTGTGACCCTTTAGGAGCTCTGCCACTTAGTTGTTTTGAAGCATCAGGCTTAGGCTTCGGTTTACCTTTCACAGTTTGATGACGATCAGCTGTCGATTGAGACTTTGAATTTGACTGAGATCATGATGAGTTGTGATCAAAAGACGACTTTGATGTACCAGGAAGTGATTCCTCAGTCTGAGATGACATAGCAGGGTACAAAAGCTGTGGAGAATAGCAATTTATCCAAGTCAAGGTAGTCTGGCATCCTGTGGATGATTTTGTTATGTTAGAGGTAGACTCCGATGATGTTTTTGCTATTGTAGCATAACTTTCTGGAAGATCAGACCTTTTTACCAGTTTTTTTGCCTCAGAAAAGGAGATATTCTGAGTAAACTTTATTCTGTTTATCTCCATTTGTTCTTTCCAAACAAGACACTGTTTCGAAGAAGATGAGTAATCGCCTGAGCAATTGGTGCATTTTTTAAAATCACTGTCACAATCTTCTGTTGTGTGTGTCTTCTCACCACAGTGAGCACACACTACAGACAATGTACAGGTAGATACACCGTGTCCGTATTTCTGGCATTTAAAACACCTGAGCGGGTTGGGGATGTATGTTTCAACTTGGATGTTAGAGTAGCCTGCCTTTACTGACTTAGGAGTGTTTGGAGACGAGAAGGAAAACAGATACGTGTTTGTTTGGATAGTTTCATTATTTTTCCGGGTTGAAAAACGCTTGACATAAAGCACACCTTGATCTTTCATTTCGCAGGCTATGTCAAGTTCTGACATGTCAGCAAACAGTCGATCACGATCTCTGACAATACCTTTACTTGTGTTCAGGGTTTTGTGAGCAGAGATTATGACCGGAATGCCCACGAAAGATTTAATACTCATCAGATTGGTCGCTTGCTGTTTTTTCCCACACTCAACTAGCAGTGCACCCAAACGTAATCGTCTAATGTTTTTAACATCCCCAGCAATACCTTGAATACCCTTAGATACTGCAAAAGGGTTCAACTGTAATGGTTTCTTGTCAGGAGTTTCAATTACAAGGAAACGTGGTGTAACATAGTTGATACCCGCCTCCTCTGGTCAGTCCCAAGTCAGTCTATGATAAGTCCACCGAATGCATAATTAACTGCTGTGATCTAAGCCACCATGAAAAGAAGGACACACTAACGACCGGACACACTACATGTGGGCTACATAAAGCAGCAATCAGTCCCCCGAATGAACCCACACGCAGCAAGGGTTTGCTGCAAAATAATCCACCATGACGGCCATGACATTTTAATGTATGATCAGTCATAAAATTAATTCATGGGGACTTGTAACTGACAATTCGGACGTGTGTCCAGCTAGGCGCACTTCAGGTGGGATGCAAATGAGTGGGCCATTAAGACTGACCAAGGGGCTATATGAAGGGGAGGCGGCCAGGCAGAAGGCAGAGTGGAAAGAGAGTGGAAAGAGAGCGGACAGAGGGCGGACAGAGACGACCAAAGCAACATCAACCGGCCAGTCCAGGACTGCTCCCAGTCTCCCGACTACCAGCCGCTCTCATGAAAAAGGAATAAAGAAGAACCATTCTCTAACACCTCTTTGTCGTTGTCCTTACTTTGTTACAGTGGCAAATATTCAATCGATGCAGACGGTCTGTGCTCAGTATCAACTGGATCAGTATCAAGTGGACGTTTTGTTTTTTTGGGTGGGATTTCATGAGCCATGGTCAGTGTTATACGGTTCATCATCCGAGCTCCCCACCCACCACGGAGTATCACAAGGACAATACTAAAAGCAAGTGGGTCTCCAACTTGCAGCACCAAGGATACACGGATGATATACTCCAGCAGGAGAATTATAAATAATTAATCTACCAGATTGGCCCATGAGCCACCGCCTTCTGGGCATAAGACTCTAGGCAAAGGTCAGAACGTCAAAAATGCATTTCAAAATCGGAAAATATCGATGAACAATAAAGCCAAGACCGACATTAAAATGTCCAAATAAAATTTGTGCAATGGCCATGCACAGGGCTTGGCATGACCAGCCGATTGGTTGAATCGGGCCAATTCAACCACCTGTGTAGGTGAAGTAAGGGCCGAAGTGGTGTGTTGGGCAAATGAAACGCAGTTAAAAGCCCATCTGCCCTCAACCACCAGGATCCCGTCCTCCACCGACACGGGACAAAACCCACGGGAAACAGGTTGCCCAATTTAGTCGCCTCTTACGACAAGCAATGGGGTGCTGTGAACACATTCTGTCCCGGGTCCACACGGGAGAAGAGCACTTAGGGTTACCCAGCACCCACCACGAGGAGGTGGCTCTTCATGGGTGCCAACAGTATCGCGACAACGAACATTCACATACAATTAACGAAAAAGAAAAAGAGTAAGCAGCCCAAACACTTTTGCTAGAAAAAAGGAGAATTATATTTCTTAGCAAACTTTGAAAGATATTTTGAATGAATGATTAGTTTATCAATACTTCCCAAGGAGTGCGGGAAGGCTCTAAATGTTTAACAGATTGAAACGAAAGATAGAGAATGATTTAGAACAATGACAATTACCAGTTACACGGTAACTCTCTCATGACAACTGTTGTGTTAATTTGTTCATCTGTGATATGTCATCAGCAGAGTCACATTCGATAAGGACTGATTTGTGTATCGTGTATTTAAAACATCCCCACTTCTTGAACATAGTAGTGATTTCATTGCGGTAAATATTGATGTGATGACAGTGACTTTAGTCATACTTGGCTAATTGCTGTTTTGTCGCACGGCTGTAAGTTCAAAAGTGATACTTTACTTTTTTCTATCTGACCATAAAATGACAGTTTTGTTCATTCAAAATAGCAAAGATTATGATTATTTCCAGGTCTTTGTAGAATGTAAGGTTTAGCTCTTATTGTCCATTTTCTTGCTTCTTGATAATATCTCATATCCCGAACCGAAACGGACCAAAGTGAAGGCCTTGTACCGCAATACATACCAAACCGTGGTAAGAGCGTACCGTTTCACCCCCCAGTGACGAGTTACCTAGTAGTTTAGTTTTACGTCGCTTTTAGGTACCCATTTATATTGCTATGTTCTAGTAATGTCAACGTGTTGGACATCGAAGCCGGGTCTTCGTTGTGAAAAGTATGCATGGCATTATGTAAGATCAGCAACTTAGTCCTATTCAAAATTTTGGTGTGAAATAGGTATGGACATTCAGTTACCTTCATGTTTACTGAGTCCAAGTACTCACTGAAAATCCTGTGTCTCTTTTGCAGGCAGAGATGAAAGGGATGAAGACAGTTTGTATTTTTCTTGTTATCTTTTGTTTTGGCCTCGCTGAATTTGTGTAGTGTGTCTGTGTGTGGCTTTGTCTGTATTGAGTCCAATACTTGCTGACAACCCATATAAACAGTTATATTTGTTTGCTTGTTTTACGCCGGCACATTCAACTATATCCCAGCTATATGGCTGCGGTCTATGAATAGTAAAATCTGGGCCAGACAACCCAGTGATCAACATCATAAGCATTGATCTACCAATTGGGATCCGGTAACAACTGTGCCAGACCATCCGATCCCATTAGTCGCCTCATTTAAGATGGATGGGTTGATGAAATTCTAACCTGTTCTCCACAGGTATAACAATACCTTTTAACACAGTATTGTTAATAGTATCTGCCCAGGGTACTGCAGTGTTTTTGGCTTGACAGTAGTTGCATATATTCATGCACATCCGGCTGTATACATGAAATCTTTTGAAAGGTTTTATGAAACACACTTAATACTAACCGCTATCCATTTCATATTTGGTTTAAATTCCACAACAATCGGTCAGAAAACATTCAAATTTAACAGTTAAAATGTACTCTTTTTGTCACCACACTTTCATGTGCTTGAATTCTAATCTTCTCTTTCGTGAATTTCTATTATAGTTGCAGCTCTTCTCAATCATCTTTTTGGCTGAGCGAAAGACGAAAAAGCAGGTATGTTTCTATTTGTCAGAAGCATTTTGAAGCTCCTGTGAAAAATAACTTTCTCACACAGCCACGTGCTCTTACCCTCTTCACCCACACCCATGTGTACTTACCTTCATCACCCACACCTACGCTTACTAACCCTTATCATCACACCTACGTGTACTTTCCTTCTTTATTAAAATCAGAGTTGTTAACCGCTAGAAGCCCTGAACACGCCACACTTTAATTCTGGATCGCCATGGGCGAAACAAATTTTGACCGATGGACGAGAATATTTTCTTTCCCACAAAATACATTGTTTGTTTTCATGTTGTAACTGAATGCACGTAAGTACCATTATACAAAATTCCACTCATTTTTCGGCTACTTTAGAGCGGTATTTTATCTCATGGGCCCATGGATGAGGATAGTTACTTTTACGCAAAGCATATCTGTAAATTGGTTCGAGACTATCATGGCGATCTCAAGAAGTGAGCGAGATTTTACGAGAGGAAGCCATATTGGTTTTCTTGGGGAATGCCAGCGCCCGGCGCAAGGGCGAACCACGTGCAAGATGGAAATAAAGGTTTATCAATGGTAGCAGAGCGTGGTTTGTGACCAACAGAGTGTCTATTAAACATGGAAAGCGGAAATGGAGGTTAGGCGACTGTTTACAGAGCTACCGGATGAAAAGAAGGAACTGGCGCTGGGTGTTGAAAGTGTTGAAAGGTACGGCAAATTCCAGTTGATGAATTGAATAAGAAGGATGGATTGGACAAATGTCTAAAAGAGTTGGATAAGTTGTACCTAAAAGACCGTGTACATGCAGCATGTATAGCTTTCTCAGAATTTTTTAGTTTAGTCTCACTAGGAAAACTTAGTCAATGAGTGATTTCATCAATATCTATGAAAGAAAGTACAAACAGTGTGTCAAATAGGACATGCAATTACCAGATACAGTGCTTGTTTTGGGATAGTGTAAATCTAAACCAGAAGGAGAAACAGCTAGTTTTGATGGCCACTATAGATAAAAGATGAAAGCGTCCTTGAGACGAATTTTTGGAACTGAAACTATGGACTCCACAGAAATTAAACAAGAAAGTACATTTTGGTCAAATCATGGCATAAATGAAAAAAAACGGCCCAGATTTTTCAACAAGCAACAGAAACCAGGGTCTGAGCAAAAGTTCTATAGCCAAAGAGGAACAAATACATTTGATAAATTTGGAGGAAGGACCAGATGTTCACATAGTTTCTCTACATTTCACAGGGATAGAGTTTGTCCAGATAAAGATAAAGAGAATGTGAACTACAATGAATCAAAGGAACTAGGGATGATAGTGTCTTGATGGTTGAAGCACTGTGCTGTGCGGTTTTTGACACTGCTTGTACCAGATCAGTTTGTGGTAAGAAATGGAATGAATATTTTGTTAACTCCTTTAATGAAGGTAAGAAAACTGTGGTTCAAGAGAAGGAATCTATTGACAGCTTCATGTTTGGAGATGGACAGAGGCATCTATCATCATGTACAGCAGCGATACCAGCAGTGGTTGGGACAACTGAAAGTCAGCTTGAAACAGAGATTGTGGATGCCAACATTCCATTATTGCTCGGAAAGCCAGCCCTTAGAAAGTTAGGGCGATTATTCATATGGACAGTGATAAAGCTACGATGTTTGGAGAAGCAGGCAATTTAGAAATGACATCAAATGGACATTACTATGTTGCCTTCAGAGGGAATGAAGAACTGGGGTTTGATGGGGTGAGGTGGTTGAAGGATCATCTTTCTGAAGAGAAAATTTCTACAACTGTACAAAAGTTGCATAGACAATTTGGTCTTGCTTTAGTGAAAAATCCTCAAAGGCGAATACAGTGATCAAGAAACGCTTCTGAAGTGAAAACTGAAATTATTGAGAAGATTGTGGCCAGTTTTGATATATGTAACCAACACAAGGAAACACCGGCAAAGCCAGTTGCTGGACTTCCCATGGCATCAGACTTTAACGAAGTGGTTGCAATGGACCTTCATCAGCTTGACCAGAACCTATGGTCTATTCACTTGAATAGGACGTGTTTAAAACATTCAGTGCAACAGTAGTGATTTAAAAAAAAATACGAATGTCAGAAACAATTGTGGAGAAATTTATACAACACTGGATTTCGATTCACCTATGAAGATACTCACAGACAATGGGCGAGAGTTGAACAATCAACAGATGCATGATTTTTGTCAGACCTTTAATGTGAAAGTGGTTACACCTGCTTACAGCCCATGGTCAAATGGAACAGTTGAGAGGCACAACCAAACTTTGACATTTATTTTGAAGAAAATCAAAAGCAGCCAAATTGTAACAGAGATATAGCACTAAGTTGGCCATTATCAGCAAAGAATGCTCTATACAACATTCATGGCTTCAGTGCTTATCAACTTGTCTATGTTAGGAATCAAAACGTTCCATCAATCTTGACTAATAATCCTCCAGCATTGGAAGGAATAACCTCCAGCACAATTGTAGGGAATCATATCCTGGTATTGCATTCTGCTAAGAAAGCATTCACTGAAGCACAGTGTGACGACAGAATAAGAAGAGCTCTTAAAGCACAAGTGAGGCCCATGGAAGGAACATACAGCATGGGAGAAAAAGTATACTACAAATTCCCATGTAAAGAAAAAAGGAGGGGACCAGCCAGAGTTACTGGTCATAGGAATAGAATGAGAAAAATCAGTGAAGATGAGACTATTGACGTTGAACAAAGACTACTGACATTACAAAAAAGGAGGGAGAGAAAATAAATGAAAATGTGTCAGAAGAGATTTTGTAATGATCAGAAACAGTTAAGTTTGAAAGAAGTTGACGTTGGAGATCTGGAGACAATGAGAGATCAGAGAAAGACAAAACAACAAGGTGTAACGGAGACCAAACTGAACTTTAATGTGGGAGAGTCAATTAGCTATAAGAATGATGAAACAGGGGAAGTCATGACGCTAACACTATCAGCAAGGGTGGGAAAGTTACAGGAAAGAATGAGTTTTAGATTTTGGTTTAATGTTGAGTATACTGATCCAGTAGAATATTTATGGGGTCAACAATCCTTAGATCTTAGTAGAGTCACAGACTTAAAGGTGAATGATGAAATACAAGACAGAGATCAGAAGAAAAGGTTGATGATTATGCCATGATGTTAGAAGATGTTTCTTGGGTGGAAGCAAAAGAGGCAGAGTTGGACAGTTGGAAAAGGAATCAAGTATATGAAACAGTTGAAGATACTGAACAGAAATGCGCGTCAACGAGATGGGTATTGACAGTTAAAGAAGTGAGAATGGAGCTAGACTGGTAGCAAGGGCTTTTGAAGATGGAGCCTCAAACGCAGTGCAGTCGGATTGACCATCATGTGCAGGGGAAGCTTTGAAAATGAAACTTGCTGTGATGGTCAACAAGCAATGGACACCTCATGCTATGGATATTAAGACTGCCTTCCTGCAAGGGGCAATGATAGACAGGGACGTGTTTGTAATACCTCATAAAGAAGCAAATGTGAAAGGGAATATCTGGAAACTCAACACGTGTGGATATGGATTGAATGATGCTTCACTGCAGTGGCATTTTCGTGTGAGAGAAGTGATGAAAGAGCTTGGTGCAGTGGTGTCAAAGGTTGACCCAGCGCTCTTCATATGGCGCGATAATGGAACTGAAGAAGTACTTGCATCACATGTTGATGACTTCATATGTGTTTCAACAGATTCTTTGAAAGTATACAGCAAAAAGAACTATTCTTGATGTTGGGAAGGGGGAGATTAAAACTTTCAGGTATCCAGGTATGCTTCTCGAGTCAGATGAGGTTTAAGTTTTGCTTCAACGGAGTGGATACAGTGACAAACTCGCTTTTATCAATATTGACGAGGCCAGAGCGACAGACAAGCAGCAGACAGTCTCAGAAGAAGAAAGGTGATCTGGTCTCGCATAGGGCAAACACTCTGGTTGGCTCATCACACTCATTCGGATATCTTGTTTGAAACAAGTCGTTTATCAAGTTGTATAAAATCTGCAGTGGTGGCCAATCTCTTGGAAGTGAACAAGGTCATAAAACAAATTAAAAGTGTTGAGATACAGGAAGCTACAAAATGGGGGGAGTTAGGGATCATATGTGATATTCTTCATGAATGAATTCGGACAAGTGTCACCAGTGTGCTGGAGTTCAAAGAAATTGAAACGAGTTGTGCGCAGTACTCTTGCTGCGGAGACTTAAGCAATGGCAGATGCTATTGACACTGTAGTATATATGTCAACATTGTATGCTGAACTTGTACCTGGAAAAAAGTGAGCAATCAGAAATGTTGTCGATTCTGTGTTTGACAAACTGTAAGTCAGTTTGCGAAGCTGTTCATCCCAATACATCTGTTTCTGAGAAGAGCTTAAAAGTAGAAATAGCTGGCATCAAGGAACTTCAAGACAAGGGTTTGGTTCAGACTAAATGGGTGAATCAATCTGAACAGTTGCCTCATTGCATGACGAAAAAGCAGCTTCACCAGTTTGGCTTTTGCTAGCTCTGCAAGATGTATACATCGATATAGTGTCATAAAACTGGAAAACAGCAAGAGACAGAAGTGACTCTAATATAACAGTATCTATATCAATCACAGAAAGGACTGTTCTCATGGTAATAGACAGCTGTAATGAGGACTGTGACTGTGGATGTCTGTACCAAGATACCAAGATACCAAGAAGAGGACTTTTATCATGTTAAACAATGGTTGGGATTGTAAATTGGTTCGAGACTATCATGACGATCTCGAGAAATGAGCGAGATTTTACGAGAGGAAGCCACATTGGTTTTCTTCGGGAATGTCAGTGCCCACTGCAAGGGTGAACCACGTGCAACATTGAAATAAAGATGTATCAGTATGTTTTCCATATTTTGGAGCTAGCAAATGAGCGAAAGTGTCTTTGTAAGTGTCATGGCACAATTTTCACCTCATTTTGACTTAATTCGGCTACTTTTGAGCGATTTCAAATGGAGAGAACATTTACTTCTGCTCAAGATCCACGTTTTATGTTATAAGAGCACGTGATTATTCCAATCAATCTTCAAAACTAAGTTTCATTCATGAATAGAAACCAACAGTATATACTCATGACCCTTCTTGTTAGTTTCCGTCTTCGGAAGTGTAAGTTCAGATTATCCAGTATGGATGCTATTTGGAAACAAGGTCACCCACTTTCACTGAATGGATACCAACTGGATGTCAGGATGATCAACTTTGTGTCCAAGCATTACAAATTTTATGGTACTGGGATTAAAACAATGCAAATGAAACCAACATGAAACTACATTTTTGTTTCTTGTTGGAAACTCAGGTAGTCGGTTTCAGTGAATGGAGACCAACTGGATTTCCCAATTACCCACAAAACGGATGGTTTCCAGGTTCGGGAAACCAAGTCATTTCTGTATAGTGAAATGGCATCACCTCATTACCACTTCCGCTCACCATGTCCACGAGGGCCCGCATTTTGCGCCCATCGTGATTCCAACAATTTCACATTTTTCTCAACAATCACGAGCTGATCACGGCCTCATCATCCATATAGCCTATACAGCCAAATTGTTAACTCACTGACTTCAACATTAATTGCCAACATTTGTTTTACAATCAACGTGAATTGCTCCGTGGGAGGTCAACGGTGATTTCTCAAACTGTCTCGCACGTAAAATGTATCCAGGCACATAACCCAAAGTGCTGAGTCTATGCCAATTCTCATTTTAAATTGCATCGAAATCATGCATACTACCCATACCATGGGAATATATATTATCTCAAATCAAATAGCTGCTTGAGATATAAATTATTCTGGTAATGATAAACGTCTTCAAAGCTATATCTTCAGTTCATTTCAACTGAATCACTGGTAATCTGGAGCAAACCATTTGTACATAGCTAAATACTATTAGAGGTTTGTTGAATAATAGGTAGCAGAACGAAAAGGGAAACTGATTTATCATGTGCAGGTTTACTACACACATATCTATTTTCATTTTCAAAGTCTTTTTCTTCACTTCCGACGATACGATATAGTGTTGCAGTACCTGGCCTAAAAGTGGGTGATCAAAAGTGAAAATTCCATAGATTTACGTGTTACTTTTACGTAACATAAATAATGTTCATGAATTTAGGAATTGGATCTTGGTAAAAATGTACACATTTGTGCATAACCATAGTAGTAGCTACATCCACATGTAATTTCTGAATAATTTTCCATCATGTATCTTTTGAATGACATTAATTTTAGCAACACATATATATTTTACATGGCGGCCTATGGGATGCAGCTGTAAACAGATGTACATGTAGATAAATTTGATGTAGAACCGTGGAATATACGATTTACTTGACCTTTATTCCGCGTCACGTGACCTTTATTCCATGGTATGTATGTATGTGCATGCGTGTGTGTGTGCGTGCCTGTGTGTCTGCGTGGATGGATGAATGGATGGATGGATGGATGGATGACAAGGGAGTCGATGGATGACTGCAATGATGGGTATGGATCTGGTGGCTTTCCCATCACAGTTTTAAGAATTATATGTTTGCTAGTTGATGTTACCACAACACAAATGTCTGAACTGATCTCATTACAAACAGTATCGGGACAATGAACGTTGACATACAATTAACGAAAATGAAAATGAGTAAGCAGCCCAAACACTTTTGCTAGAAAAAGGAGAATTATATTTTTTGTAAACTTTGAAAGATATTTTGAATGAATGATTAGTTTATCAATACTTCCCAAGGAGTGCGGGAAGGCTCTAAATGTTTAACAGATTGAAACGAAAGATAGAGAATGATTTAGAACAATGACAATTACCAGTTACACGGTAACTCTCTTATGAAAACTGTTGTGTTAATTTATTCATCTGTGATATGTCATCAGCAGAGTCACATTCGATAAGGTCTGATTTGTGTATCGTGTGTTTAAAACATCCACATTTCTTGAACATAGTAGTGATTTCATTGCGGTAAATATTGATGTGATGACAGTGACTTTAGTCATACTTGGCTAATTGCTGTTTTGTCGCACGGCTGTAAGTTCAAAAGTGATACTTTACTTTTTTTCTATCTGACCATAAAATGACAGTTTTGTTCATTCAAAATAGCAAAGATTATGCTTATTTCCAGGTCATTGTAGAATGTAAGGTTTAGCTCTTATTGTCCATTTTCTTGCTTCTTGATAATATCTCATATCCCGAACCGAAACGGACCGAAGTGAAGGCCTTGTACCGCAATACATACCAAACCGTGGTAAGAGCGTACCGTTTCACCCCCAGTGACGAGTTACTTAGTAGTTTAGTTTTACGTCGCTTTTAGGTACCCATTTATATTGCTATGTTCTAGTAATGTCAACGCGTTGGACATCGAAGCCGGGTCTTCGTTGTGAAAAGTATGTATGGCATTATATAAAATCAGCAACTTAGTCCTATGCAAAAGTTTGGTGTGAAATAGGTATGGGCATTCAAAGTTACCTTCATGTTTACTGAGTCCAAGTACTCACTGAAAATCCTGTGTCTCTTTTGCAGGCAGTTTGTATGAAGATGAAGACAGTTTGTATTTTTCTTGTTATCTTTTTGCCTCGCTGAATTTGTGTAGTGTGTGTGTGTCAGCGATGCTGGGTGTGTGGCTTTGTCTGTATTGAGTCGAGTACTTCTTGACAACCCATATAGACACTTACATTCGTTTGCTGGTTTCACCCCGCCACATTCAACAATATCCACCTAGCCCTCTCAGCCACCGCGACTGCCAATAGTGGAAGTCGCGGTGTCTGAGAGGACTAGGTCTCTGACTTGTGGAAGTCGCAGTGGCTGAGCGGGCTGGGCGGCTGACTCTGAGGGTGCGGGTTCGAATCCCGGATGTTGCATTTGACCACTTTCTAAATGGCATGAATTACTGAACAAACTGAGGTGAAACCCAGAATGATGAAACTGGAAATGAGGAAAACTTCCAGTTTAATCAACACGTGGATTACAACACAATAACTTGAAAATCTCACGTGAATTCGTGTGGCAAAGTAATATCTATTCAGGCAGAGAGACTCTAACAGCCTCCCTGTTGTAGATGATCCCATCCCTGGTTTGGGCCATGATAATCTGAACAACATTAAAGTTCTATGGATATACAACTGAAATGAATGAATGATAACGATGGTTTTTCAGTACTTCGCTATTCTAAAATTATCTACGATAAGATAGCACGTCAATCTTAAATATGTAACTTCTTCTTCCATGGCATTACGTGTGATGTTTAAGTGCCCAGTGACTGCATAGTTATCTGTGAAATAATCTTGTAATGAATCAATAGGCGAGAGCTTTCAATATCACTGAAAGCTAATGGGAAGTGGTCGGGGTTCTTCCCCAAATGCCGCCAACTTTTGTTTCAGCTAGTTAAATGTTCTCGTTCACTTTCCACCCTTAGCACATTTTCATGTCAAGTGCATATTTAATCTAAACCCTTGCCAGAGAGAGGCCACAACGTTGGGAGTTTCTGGACTTTTGTGAGTCCCGGATTAATTTGTGACGTGTTATTGTCATAGAATTACAACACTGTTCAGCATAGGTACACTGCCATAAAACCTTCATACCTTTGCTTCCGACTTATAACTAACAGTAACTTACCTAAAACTCGCTTTTACATGGCATTTCACTCAACGTTAAACTGTTTTACTAAAGTCCTCCTTACGCTCACCTTCATTTCGACATGCACTTAACCGCAATACTCACACCTACATACATACAACACGCACACAAACATTCACTTAATCTCAACATTCTTATTGCATGCACTTTACTTCAACACTAACGGCCATATGCACTTCATCTTGTAAACACTCAAAGCTATATGATGCACTGAAAATCAACAACTCAAAGCTACGCTATAACTGATGAACTGGATCTCAAAGACTATTTGAATTATATACAATGGAATTTACGGTAACAATTAACTCTTCCCTTTTTCAGCCCCGTAACACCTCCAGACAAGACTGCGACATGTTACCGTAATAATGCTGATAGATGCACTCATTTACTGTTAATAAAGATCTGTTCGCAAATGTTGATGCCGTTATTCATTTGGGAGTTTTTGTGTCATGATTCTATTTAGAACGAATATGACTTCACAGACTAGACTGAATTCGAGGATACGACAAAGGAGCAAAGTGGTTATCGTTGATCTCCACTTTTACACAAGAAATTAAATGATTGCAATTTATACGTTAATTAAAATGATTTCACACCCTAACATATCTTACATTTGGGATTACACTAATCTATTGTGGAACAGGCTGAGCGGGTTAGCTGCCTCATTTGGGGATTAGGTGCCTGACTCTGAGGTAGTGGATTCGAATCTCCGATGGGACTCAGCTTAAACAAAGTACTATTATTTGTGCCTTGCAAAGTCCCTTCCACATACATCAGAAACATCTGCTAAAAGCAGAATCGTCTTACGTCCGTCTGTATTAACTCTACATCATGAGCATGCCCTTGCTTGTTTCACGCCGCACTCGGCAATGTTTCAGCTGAATCAAGGTAAGTAAGGTAAGTAAGTAATCGAATGTAGACCAGATTATCCAGTGAGTGAGCGAGTATGGTTTTCAGCCGCTTTTTGCAATATCCCTGCAAACCATGGCGGATACATCAGCAATGGACTTCATATATTGTACCCATGTTGGGAATCCAACCTGTGCCTTGGGGTTAAGAGCGAACACTTTAACCACTAGGTTACCCCACTGCCCTGTTGAGAATAATAGAGGACGCATTCATGAATCAATTTCAAATATTGATGATATCATACACCTACGACTATGTTAGCGCTAAGAGAGATTCTAAAATCTAGGCCCTGGAGTTCAAGTAGAGGTGAAAAAACATTTTTTAATTAATCTACCCACGACCTATGCCATTACCTTGTGGTCTACTGTACGTAGTTGCCTGTATAAACCGATTCAGAAGTATTGACTTACATGTTGACACATAACCATTATGAACACAAATCACTGGTGGAGAACTCTTTACAACAACAAAAAGTCTTTCTGTGTTTATTTCAGGTAGGTATACACACTGGTTACACATTGACAAGAGAAGGTTACAAATCTTGAGAGTATGAAAGTGTAGGTATACAAAGTCGGGGAGTACATGGCTCTAGCGGTAAGCTTCATGCATTATACGCATGTTCGAACTGGTTATATACATTAACAACAAAGCGTTAATAATTTGAGTGAGAAAACATACGTCACGGGGTGAACCACTACGCTGGAGAACTTTGTTTCATTGTAAACCAAAAAACACAGTATAGATCTACTTTAACCTAATGGGTTGAAAACACGATCGAGTAGTATTCGATTCCTAGAAGACTTTTTCACTGACTCGTAGAAGTATTGCACACACCACTGAATCATGCTGTGACGTAACATCGGAATGACGTCACAAAAGAAGAGTTCATGCTACAGCGAGCCAGCTGAAATAGCCAGCTGATGACACCTTACCGCTGAATCCGTGACCGATGTCAGATAGTGCTGATAGTGTGGGCCTTTTGGTTTATTTTTGTGTTTACATTATCAGTTCCAAATGAGTTTCCGCAACATCCGGAAAATGACCAGCATATGATGTGTATATCCTAAATAGAGTGTTAAAATAATCGATAATATTACCAACAAACGAACCAGCCAAACAAGGAAGAGCTTTCACTGAAGTGTGATGACACACAAAGTATCATGCTACTGAAAGTGCAGTGTTTCTGGTGTTATGGTTCAGATACTGTTTCAGGCTGAGGTTTCATTTGAGCACCCGCCCCTCCTGTACACCGCGAAAAAGTCAACATTAACAAGCTTGTAAACGTCTTGGAAAGATCATGTTTCCAAGACATTTATAGGTTTGAAAAGATAATGTTTCCAAAACATTTCCAATTTTGGAAATGTCCACAAGGGGAGACAACTTGTGGGTGATGGTAAATGATTGTTCTTTGTACGCCACAGAACCTAATCCCTTGTAAATTGATGAGTTAGTCAAGGCAGTTAAGACTCACCAGCCCTTCTGTTTTGTTAATTAATGTGGGATTCAAGTCAGTTAAGACAGCCTCTGGAATGAAAACGTTCAATTCCCTAGTTTATACGCCTCTTTCAGAAGCCTCTGGTAGTAAGTTAAATCTTTGATGGGTACTTAGAAGATGTATGCATACGAAAAGCAACATTTATGGGATCAACGTTTCTTTTTTTTACTGTGACCTGATTTTCACCTGATAATTGAGCAAGCGTCGTGTTTTTCACAAAAAGAAGTTGACATCCATAAATCTTGCTTTTCTTCAAAAAAGTTAATTTATCAGCTGAGCTGAAGGTTTGTTCGACATATGACGATTTGAGTATCGCTCTAAAACACTCGAGAGATGCGTTAATAGTGTGGTATGTACAGTCGGTGAAATTGTATTGTATTGAATTTGGTTGATTGCATGTTGTTTGACAAGGTTTGGGTATGACAAGGTTAACCATCACTAACCTGTGGAGACGGTACAACAACACCGGCAATGTCCGTGACAGACCCAGGTCAGGACGATCTAGAGTAACGACACCTGCTCAGGATCGGTACATCCGGATACACCTACGGGATCGCGTCACTACAGCAACGTCAACAGCCTCACAGATTCCGGGTATGCGCAGAATCTCTGATCAGACTGTCCGTAATCGACTGCAGGCAGCCGGTATTTTCGTCAGGAGGCCTGTTCGACGTAACGTCCTTACGCCACGTCACATCCAGCAACGTCATCAGTGGTGTCGTCAAAGAGCCAGGTGGCCTCTTCCAAGATGGAAACGTGTCTTATTCACCGACGAGTCGAGGTTTCTGCTGAGACAAGCTGATGGACGTGCCCGAGTGTATCGACGTCGGAACGAACGTTACGCCAGAAACTGTATTCAACATGTTGTTCCTTTCGGTGGAGGAACTGTCATGGTGTGGGGGGAATTCAACATGGTGGTAGGACAGCACTCGTTCGCGTGGCAGGAGCTTTAACTGGCGTACGTTACCGAGACGAGATCTTGCAGCCACACGTTGTCCCATTCATCAACGTCAATGGTGGTGAGTTCCAGCATGACAACGCTCGGTCACATGTCGCACGTGTGTGTACGGACATTTTGCAGCAAAACAATGTACCTATTCTACCCTGGCCTGCACGTTCGCCGGATTTATCCCAAATCGAGCACCTCTGGGATGAGCTTGACCGCCGTGTACGTCAGCTACAGCCACCACCTCAGACGCTCCAGGCACTCTCCTTGGCGCTTCAACAAGAGTGGCAGAACATTCCCCAGGTTGTGATTCGGACCCTCATTGCATCTATGGGCAGGCGATATCATGCTGTCATCACCGCTCACCGGTGGTCATACCCGTTTACTGACTTTTCACATACCCCAGGCATCAATGTGACTGCATAACGTGTGTTTCTTTGACGTTAACGTTGGTTTTGTTTGCTGTGTATTATGCTGACATGACATGTCATATTTTCTTCATTTTGTTGACCTAACGTTTGCTCACTTTCATTAAATCCATCTGAACTTCCAATGTATAGTTTCTTGTTTTGAAGAGTGTATAATATCCAGTTTGAAAGGCATTAAAATCAGGTCATTTATATCCATAATGACTATTGGTTGGACCACTAGAAGAAAGGAAATAATGGTACACTACAAAATAAGTGAGTGAGTGAGTTAATATTTAACGTCACCTCGGCAATATTGCAGCCATATCGTGACGTGAACAGTTAACAATGAACAGGACTATACGTATATTATAAAAAAACTGTCAACGAAGGACAGTAAAACAACTAGATTATCACAATTTGAAATACAACTAGCTTGGAACGTAAAAACTAATATCACTATTTAGACGATGCAATATAAAAACAGGCTATAGATCGAGGGACCATGGGGACTTTGCTACCTTTGCTACTTACATGGACCCTAGTTGGATTTACACCATCCCTTCAGCCGTTGGCGATTGTAAGAAATGCTAGCCACAATTAAAAGACAGGAATACTACGTCTGAAAATCCTGGTAAGTTCAAATCTACTTCAAATGTTTTGGGACTTACGTATCCTCTCAAAGGGACAATAATTTTACAGTACTTTAACCCCCTTCGAGGATACAGCTACTAACAATCTTAGTTACCAATTCAAACTTCCAATCATAAAATATATATCTATTTGCAAATCACTTAACAAATCTACTTCTTTTAAAAATGCAATAACTAAATGAGAATTTACGCTACTAAAAAGATCCTTCATAGTTCGTGATTTAAAATAGTTATCCCTTGTGATGGAATACTCAACACAGTCAGCAAAATATGCTTGACTGTAATTCTTTCATCACAAGGGATGCAGAACGGAGGATCCTCACCTTTCAAAAGGTATTCATGAGTATACCTTGTGTGGCCAATGCGACATCGTCGCATGATGACCTCCTCAACTCGGGACTGACAACCCAAGTGGGTATAACCAGCACAGGGTTTTATTGCATGTAATTTATCTATGCCCACTTGGGTGTCCCACTTCTTCTGCATCAGGCACCCGTGGCGAGCCACCTCCTCGTGGTGGGTGCTGGGTAACGCGAAGAGCTCGCCGACACCCCCGTTGTGGACCCGGGGGGATATTTGGTCCACCAACCCGTTTGCCGTGGGTTGCGGCCCTGTGTCGGTGGAGGACGGGAGTCTGGGGGTTGAGGAAACTGGGGGCCTGTAATCGTGTTCCCATTGCCCAACATACCCCTTCGACACTTACTTCACCTAGGCGGGTGGTTGAATGGGCCCGGTTCAACCAATCGGCTGGTCATTCCAAGCCCTGTGTATGGACTATATATATGTCAATGCACAAATTTTATTTGGAATTGTTTGATTTTCGGACTTGGCCTTATTATTACAATGACATTATTTGGATTTTGCAATATGATAATTTGTACTTGAATTTTGCCTAGAGTCTTATGCCCAGAAGGCGGTGGCTCATGGGCCAATCTGGTGGATTAGTTATTCATAATTCTTCCGCTAGAGTATATCATCTGAGTATCCTTGGTGCTGCAAGTCGGTGACCCACTTGCGTTTAGCACTGTCCTTGTGATACTCCGTGGTGGGTGGGGAGCTCAGATGATGAAATCTAACTAAGTAAACATGGCTTACGAATCCCCTCAAAAAAAGAGGAAACGTCAACTTGATACTGGTCCCGTTAAAACTGACCACAGACTGCCCAACTCAATTGATTACTGGCCACGTTTTCTTGTTGTTGAGACTATTGACAAGATCCCTTTAAAGTTGAATCCTTTTGCCGTAGCTAAAGGTATACAAGGCATCGCTGGTGATGTTAAAAACATTAGGCGATTACGTTCCGGTGCCCTACTGGTTGAGTGTACAAAAAGACAGCAAGCCACTAATCTTATGAGTACTAAATCTTTTGTCGGCATTCCAGTTACGATCTCAGCTAACAAAACACTTAACACGAGCAAAGGAATTGTCAGGGACCGTGAACGTTTGTTTGCTGACATGTCAGAACTAGACATCGCCTCAAAGATGAAGGAGCAAGGTGTCCTTTTTGTCAAACGTTTTACAACCCGTAGAAATGATGCTACTGTCAACACAAACACATATTTGTTTTTTTTCTCTTCTCCAAATGTTCCAAAATCACTGAAAGCAGGATACTGTAACATCAACGTTGAAATGTACATTCCAAACCCTCTTCGATGTTTCAAATGCCAAAAGTTCGGCCATGGGGTTAATAACTGCACATTGTCTGTTGTTTGTGCTCACTGTGGTGAAAAGACACATCCAACAGAAGATTGTGACAGTAACGTTAAGAAATGTACAAACTGCACTGGTGCCCATTCATCCTTTTCTAAAGAATGTCCTGTCTGGAAGTTTCACATGGAGATCAACAAACTAAAATTCACCCGAAACATTAGTTTTGCAGATGCCAAAAAACTGGTCCAAAGTTCTGAACCTAAAGAAAGCTATGCTTCTATAACTAAAACACTGTCAGAAGCAAGGATTACAAAATCAACCACAAGCTGTCAAACTGACTTGACGTGGATTACATCAGAAGCTCCTCTGATTACTTCACCAACAATATCTACCCAAACGCCAGAGTCACATTCGTCCCAAATCCAATCAGTAGCATCCTCTGATCATGAGGCATCTTCTCAGTCAACTCCAAAATCTTCGGAAACCGTTAAAACTAAACCTAAAAGGCCAGATCCTTTGAAAAAACTAAGTGGCAGAGCCCCGAAAGGGTCACAAAACAAGATTCAGTTGTTTAATAAATATGGGTCACTTGAAGACATGGACGTTTCTGAAAACGTCCATTCTAGGGCACATAGCTTGTCGCCCTCGAAAAGAGTGCGGGGTAGATCCCCAATAAATCGCCCCAAAAGATAGTTTATTCCAATAATATTGTACAGTGGAACTGCAGAGGATTGAGAAATAATTTACATGAATTACAGCTATTAGTCCAAGATTTTACACCTTCAGCGATATGTCTCCAAGAGACATATTTAAAACAAACAGATACATTTGACCTTCGTCATTTTAATGCATATCATTCTTTTTCACCTCCGGGTGATAGAGCCACTGGCGGGTCATCTGTTCTAGTCAGACAAAACGTTATTCAAAGCCCTGTTTCACTTAATACTAATATGCAGGCTGTTGCTGTGAGAATTACTTTACATGTAGCGTTTACGCTATGCTCTCTCTATATTTCGCCATCTTTGACGTTTGCCAAAACTGATCTTCAAGTTCTATAAGACCAACTCCCGAAGCCCTGTATTATAATGGGAGATTTAAATGGGCACAACCCACTCTGGGGTAGTGTAACTACAAACACTAAAGGGAAATTGTTGGAGGACTTTTGTTCCGACAATGACTTATGTATTTATAATGATGCTTCCAACAAATATTTACACCCTAGTACAGGGACGTATTCTGCTCTCGACTTGTCATTGACAAATTCCGAACTATTAAATGAATTCGAATGGTCAGTCCACGATGACCTCTGTGGAAGTGACCATTTTCCTACTATATTAAAAGCTGTAACTCCATCTGATGTTCCTCCATCATCAAGGCGGAATTTTAAAAAGGCTAACTGGGCTTTATATGAAACAGTGTGTGCTGAAAAACTTCAACCTGAACGTTTCATTGACGTTCCTGATGCTATTAAATCTTTTTCTGATGAACTGAATTCCATAGCTGATGAGTGTATACCAAAGTCCTCTGTAGTTCCACACATAAGAAAACCATGGTTCAACGATGAGTGCAAACAAGCTAGGAAGGCAAGGAAGAAAGCAGAACATTATTTCCGTCGCCATCCTATGGTGCATAATTTAAATAAATTTAAAATTCTTGTTTATATTGTAAGTTATTTGTTTCTGATTTTTTAAATGATGTTAAGGTTAGGTCAACTTGTGGCCTAACCAATTGCCAAGGAGGAGAAGAAAGAAGACGGGAAGGCGATATATTTTCCAGCTCAATGCCGGCAGAAGAAATAAATGGTTTAATACTGTGCCCAAGACGGGGAACAAGAGACGACTTTTTGTTATACAAATCCTCATAAAGCAGATTGAACACACAGTTATAGGCAGGGTTAGATTCGTTAGAATATAATTTAGTAATGTATTGCAAAGACAATTTTCTACGACGTTGAGTAAGAGATGGTTCATCGGCCTCAACGTAAAGACTATCAATAGGTGAAGTTCTGAAAGACCCAAGACAAAGTCTTAGACCTTGATGGTGGACAGAATCAAGAAGTTTAAGGTTGCTTTTGCAGGCTCCACCATATACGATGGAGCCATAATCGAGTTTCGAACGGACCAGTGATCGATATAGGTGTAAGAGGGTAGCCTGATCCCCTCCCCACTTTGAGTTGGAAACAACTTTCAACAAGTCAAGAGCCTTCAGGCATTTAGTTTTAAGAGATTTAATATGAGGCAGAAATGTTAAGTGGGAGTCAAAGATTAGGCCCAAGAACTTGGCCTCCTGTACAACTTTGATGGGAGTGCCATCTAGAGATAGTTCAGGGTCCTTATGTGGTTTATATTTTCTGCAAAAATGTATACAATTAGTTTTGGATTTAGAAAATTTAAAGCCGTTTTCAAGACACCATTTATTTATTTTGTTTAAACAAAGCTGCAGTTGCCGTTCAATGGTATGCATATTTTTACCACGACAAGAAATATTAAAATCATCCACAAATAACGATCCATCAATTGAATCCTTTAAAACTTTTGATAAACTATTTATCTTGATGCTAAAAAGTGTGACAGACAGAATACTGCCTTGTGGAACACCCTGATCCTGATTGTAATGATCAGACAGGGTAGAACCCATTCGAACTTGAAACTGTCTGTCATTTAAAAAGTTGGCTATAAATTGAGGCAAACGACCTCGCAAGCCGAAGTCATGTAAGTCTCGTAAAATACCATATTTCCAGGTTGTGTCATATGCTTTTTCGAGATCAAAAAAGATAGACACAGCATGTTGTCTATTAAATAGTGCGTTTTTAACAAATGATTCTAAACGCACTAAGTGATCGACAGTACTTCTGTTTTTGCGGAAACCACATTGTAAATCAGTTATAAGGTTATTTGTTTCCAAGTACCAAACAAGTCGATTATTTATCATGCGTTCCATGGTCTTGCAAACACAGCTAGTTAAAGAAATCGGACGATAATTCGATGGATCCGTATGATCACGTCCAGGTTTAGGTATTGGTACTACTATAGCGTCACGCCAAGAAAAAGGAAATTTACCTGAAGTCCAAATATCATCAAAAATATATAAGAGCGTCTCTAAACAGGACTCCGGTAAGTGCTTCAGGAGTTGATAATGTATGTTATCAGCTCCACTAGCAGTGTCATGAGCTTGATCAAGAGCAGTATGGAGTTCATGAATAGAGAACATTTCATTATAATCTTCCCCATTATCTGAGTTGAAATTAATAGTTTTCTTTTCTTCTTGTTTTTGATATTGCTGGAATTTTGGTACATAATTTGAAGAGGAAGAGTGTTTAGCAAGGGTTTCACCTAGTTTATTAGCAATATCTGATTTATCAGTAAGCAATTGATCTCCATGTTTAAGATGATGGACAGTAGATTTAGTACCTTTACCCTTGATTTTCTGGACCATGTTCCATACCTTTGACATGGGTGTCCGAGAATTTATTTTGGATCCATAATTTTGCCAAGATTGGCGTTTGTTCTGTTTAAAAGTACGCCGTACTTTAGCATTTAAAATCTTAAATTTATTTAAATTATGCACCATAGGATGGCGACGGAAATAATGTTCTGCTTTTTTCCTTGCCTTCCTAGCATGTTTGCACTCATTGTTGAACCATGGTTTTCTTATGTGTGGAACTGCAGAGGACTTTTGTATACACTCATCAGCTATGGAGTTAAGTTCTTCAGAAAAACATTTAATAGCATCAGGAACGTCAATAAAACGCCCAGGTTCAAGTCTCTCAGCACACAGTGTCCCACACAAAGCCCAGCCAGCCTTTTTAAAATTTTGTCTTGATGATGGAGGAACATCGGATGGAGTTACAGAATTGGTCAGAATTGGAAAATGGTCACTTCCACACAGGTCATCGTGGACTGACCATTCAAATTCATTCAGTAGTTCTGAATTTGTCAATGACAAGTCAAGAGCAGAATAGGTCCCTGTCCCAGGGTGTAAATATGTTTTGGAACCATCATTATAAATACATAAATCATTGTCAGAACAAAAGTCCTCCAACAATTTACCTTTAGTGTTTGTATTTACACTACCCCAGAGTGGGTTGTGTCCATTTAAATCTCCCATTATAATACAGGGCTTTGGGAGCTGATCATATAGAGCTTGAAAATCAGTTTTGGCAAAAGCCGAAGATGGTTAAATATAAAGAGAGCATAGCGTAAACGCTACATGTAAAGTAATTCTCACTGCAACAGCCTGCATATTAGTATTAAGTGAAACAGGGCTTTGAATAACGTTTTGTTTCACTAGAATGGATGATCCGCCAGTGGCCCTATCACCCGGAGGTGAAAAAGAATGATATGCATTAAAATGACGAAGGTCAAATGTATCTGTTTGTTTTAAATATGTCTCCTGGAGACATAACGCTGAAGGCATGAAATGTTGGACTAATAGCTGTAATTCATGTAAATTAGTCCTCAATCCTCTGCAGTTCCACTGTACAGTAGTATTGGAATACACTATCTTTTGGGGGGATTTATGGGGGATCTACCCCGCACTCTTTTCGAGGGCGACAAGCTATGTGCCCTAGAATGGACGTTTTCAGAAACGTCCATATCTTCAAGAGACCCATATTTATTAAACAGTTGAATTTTATTTTGGGACCCCTTAGGAGCTCTGCCACTTTGTTGTTTTGAAGCATCAGACTTAGGTTTGGGTTTAATTTTAATACTTTGTTGTCTATCAGGTGTTGAATGAGACTCAGAGCGTGACTGTGAAGATGACTTATGATCAGAGGACTTTGATGTAGTAGGAAGTGATTCCTCAGTCTGGGATGATATAGCAGGGTATAAAACCTGTGGGGAGTCGACCCTGACCCAAGTCAAGGTAGTTTGGCATCCTGTGGATGATTTTGTTATTCTAAAGCTGGATTCAGATGATGATTTTGCTACTGTAGCATAACTTTCTAGAAGGTCAGATCTCTTCACCAGTTTCTTTGCCTCAGAAAAAGAGATATTTTGGGTGAACTTTATTTTGTTAATCGCCATTTGCTCTTTCCATATTGGACACTGTTTTGACGAAGATGAATGGTCGCCTGAGCAGTTGGTGCATTTTTTAAAGTCACTGTCACAATCTTCTGTTGTGTGTGTCTTCTCACCACAGTGAGCACACACAACAGACAATGTGCAGGTAGATACACCGTGTCCATATTTCTGGCATTTAAAACACCTGAGCGGGTTGGGGATGTAGGTTTCAACTTGGATATTGCAGTAACCTGCCTTTACTGATTTGGGAGCATTCGGCGATGAAAACGAAAACAGATAGGTATTCGTTTGGAATGTTTCATTGTTTTTTCGGGTGGAAAAGCGCTTCACATACAGCACGCCTTGATCCTTCATTTCGCATGCTATATCAAGTTCGGACATGTCAGCAAACAACCTATCACGATCTCTGACGATACCTTTACTTGTGTTCAAGGTCTTGTGAGCAGAGACCGTGACCGAAATGCCCACAAAAGATTCAATGCTCATCAGATTTGTTGCTTGCTGTTTCTTGCCACACTCAATTAGCAGTGCACCCGAACGTAAGCGTCTAATGTTCTTAACATCCCCAGCAACACCTTGAATGCCCTTAGATACTGCGAAAGGGTTCAACTTCAGTGGTGTCTTGTCAGTAGTCTCAATAACGATGAAACGTGGCCAATACTCAATCGATAGAGACGGTCTATGAGAACTATCAACGGGATCAATTTCAAGTGGACGTTTGGTTTTTTGGGGGGTATTTCATAAGCCATGATTGGTGTCATATGGTTCATCATCCGAGCTCCCCACCCACCACGGAGTATCACAAGGAGTCCCCCTGAGCAGGCAGCAAGGACATAGCGGGACGTAGAGAGAAGCAGTTGCTGATCTTATGATATTGGAGGGCATTTAATGAATTAATTAGACGTAATTAATTGGTGGGTAAAAAATAGCCATTTTCCTTCCAGATTACCTTCTGAGATAATGCATCTTCCCTTTTACTTTAGTGGTTTCATGTTGTAAAAGTAGAACCTCAAAAGAATAAGGACGTAACGGAACGTAATATCTCGTGATTTGATTTGTCTAGAACTGACCTGTGACTATTTGCTCGCACCTATAAACACGATGCGATCCAATTTGGGTCATTCTGACTTTGGCAGTCTACAGATCAGTCTCAAACTAAGGGCAGATAATTCAGCCAGAACGTGCCCCTTGTCCTTACATAATTATAATAGCTGATGCTATAAACAGACTGCACTTTTCGAACACAGACACAAATTATCATCTTAGTAACCATCCAGTTATTAAGATCACCAAATAATTAAGCCATCGCTATATCTACATAACAGTGACTACCACCACTGATAATCTACAACAGGGATAGGTCACTCGCTTGTTTTGTTTACCATTTGTACTAATTAACGTGTGCCTCGTCATGCTTCAGCGCATACAGTGACTTGACTCGTTCCCAGCGCAACTTTAGCTGTGTTTAACAGAACTTCATCAAGTTTATTGTATCAGTCGGAATTTTACAATGAGTGAATGAATGAATTATAGTGGGAATTAAGAGCCAGAATTGCTTGCGAATGAATGAAAGTAAAGAATAAAAGAAAGAAGTACATAATGTGAATAAATGACAGAGTGAGTGAGTTAATATTTAACGTCACATCGGCAATGTCTCAGCCATATCGTGACGAGAACATTTAATTCTGAAATGAAATATATGTATAGTATAAGACCCTGTCAACGAAGGACAGTAAAACAACTAGAGTATTGGTACTAGTATGGCGTCACGCCATGAAGGGGGAAAGTTATCCGATGTCCAAATATCATCAAAAATATTTAGGAGAGTTTCCAGACAGGATTCTGGTAAATGTAAATATATGAGCGTCTCTAAACAGGACTCCGGTAAGTGCTTCAGGAGTTGATAATGTATGTTATCAGCTCCTGTAGCAGTGTCATGAGCTTGATCAAGAGCAGTATGGAGTTCATGAATAGAAAACGTTTCATTATAATCTTCCCCATTATCAGAATTGAAATTAATAGATTTCTTTTCTTCTTGTTTTTGATATTGCTGAAATTTAGGTACATAATTTGAAGAGAAAAAGTGTTTAGCAAGGGTTCCACCTAGTTTACTAGCAATATCTGATTTATCAGTAAGCAATTGATCTCCATGCCTAAGATGATGGACAGTAGATTTAGTACCTTTACCCTTGATTTTCTGGACCATGTTCCACACCTTGGACATAGGCGTCCGGGAATTTATTTTAGATACATAATTTTGCCAAGATTGGCGTTTGTTCTGTTTAAAAGTACGCCGTACTTTAGCATTTAAAATCTTAAATTTATTTAAATTATGCACCATAGGATGGCGACGGAAATAATGTTCTGCTTTTTTCCTTGCCTTCCTAGCTTGTTTGCACTCATCATTGAACCATGGTTTTCGAATATGTGGAACTGCAGAGGACTTTGGTATACACTGATCAGCTATGGAGTTCAATTCATCAGAAAAGCATTCAATAGCATCAGGAACGTCAACAAACCGCTCGGGTTTAAGTTTTTCAGCACACAGTGTTTCATATAAAGCCCAGTTAGCCTTTTTAAAATTTCGCCTTGATGGTGGAGGAACATCAGATGGAGTTACAGAATTGGTCAGAATTGGAAAATGGTCACTTCCACACAGGTCATCGTGGACTGACCATTCAAATTCATTCAGTAGTTCTGAATTTGTTAGTGGCAAGTCAAGAGCAGAATAGGTCCCTGTCCCAGGGTGTAAATATGTGTTAGAACCGTCATTATACAAGCATAAATCGTTATCTGAACAGAACTCTTTTAATAGTTTACCTTTAGTATTCGTAGTTGTACCGCCCCAGAGTGGGTTATGGCCATTCAGATCTCGAATAATAATACACGGTTTGGGAAGTTGATCGTATAAGGTTTGAAGGTCGGTTTTCTGAAGAGCTGTAGACGGTGAGGCATACAAAGAACATAATGTAAGAGTAACATGTAAAGTGAGTCGGACGGCAACTGCTTGAAGATTAGTAGTGAGTGGAATGGGGCTATGGATAACATTCTGTTTGACTAGGATTGAAGATCCTCCAGTGGCTCTGTCACCCGGAGTTGAGAAACAATGATAAGCATTGAAATGACGTAGCTCAAAAAGATCTGTCTGCTTTAAATAGGTCTCCTGCAGACAGACTGCTGACGGCCTACAATCCTGGACCAATAACTGTAACTCATTATAATTATGCCTTAGTCCTCTGCAGTTCCACTGTACAATATTGTGGGAGTAAACTATCTTTTAGGGCGGTTTATTGGGGATCTACCCCGTACCTTTTTGGTGGGCGACAAGCTGTGTGCCCTAAAATGGACATTTTCGGACACGTCCATGTCCTCAAGTGTCCTCCATATTTGTTGAAAAGTTTAATCTTATTTTCGGACCCTTTTGGGGCTCTGCCATTTTGTTTTTGGGAAGAATCCGGCTTATGTTTACTTTTGCCTTTAGCAGTGTGTTGCACGTTACACAACAACTGAGACCTTGTGGTAGATTGAGATGACATATTTTGATCACGATCTGGCTCTGGTTGACTTTGAGACGTGCCAGGAAGTAACTCAGCAGTTTGAGTAGCTATTGCAGGTGCAAAAGTTTGTGGGGAATCAGTGTTCACCCACGTCAAATCTGTTTGGCACGCTGAAGTTGATCTGGTTGGTTTATTCGTCGCCTCAGATGATGTCTTTGTTTTTGAAACATAACGTTTCTGTTAATTCAGATCTTTGAACAAGCTGTTTTGCTTCTGAAAAACTAATATTTTGGGTATATTTCAGTTTGTTTATTTCCATCTGCTGCTTCCAGATTGGACACTCTTTTGAAAAAGAGGAATGGTCTCCTGAACAGTTAGTGCATTTCTTATAACTACTGTCACAATCTTCTGTTGTGTGTGTCTTCTCACCACAGTGAGCACACACAACAGACAATGTGCAAGTATTGACGCCATGCCCATACTTCTGGCACTTGAAACATCTCAGTGGATTCGGAATATATGTTTCCACTTTGATATGACAGTAACCAGCCTTTATGGATTTAGGAGCAGTCGGAGTAGAGAATGAAAACAAATAGGTGTTTGTTTGTTGGATCTCATTGTGTTTACGGGTAGTGAAACGTTTTACATACAACACACCTTGTTCCTTCATCTCTGAGGCAATATCAATTTCCAGCATATCAGCAAAAAGGCGGTCTCGGTCTCTCACTATGCCTTTGCTGGTGTTAAGCGTTCGGTGGGCAGAGACTGATACGGGAATGCCGACAAAAGAGATTTAGTTGCCAGGAGGTTATTTGCCTGTTGTCTCTTATTACATTCAATAAGAAGTGAGCCTGTACGCAAACGTCTAACATTTTAACATCTCCTGCTATGCCTTGTACGCCTTTTGAAACAGCAAAAGGGTTCAGCTTCAAAGGAGTCTTGTCAACAGTCTCAAGCACTATAAAACGTGGCCAATAGTCAATAGATGTGGACGGTCTTTGTTCATTAATATCAGGATCCGTATCAAGAGGATAGGGGTTTCGTAAGCCATAATTAATGTTTTCAGGTTCATCATCCGAGCTCCCCACCCACCACGGAGTATCACAAGGACAATGCTAACAACAAGTGGGTCTCCAACTTGCAGCACCAAGGACACCCGGATGATATACTCCAGCAGAAACATTAAAAGATTAACAATTCTACCAGATTGGCCCATGAGCCACCGCCTTCTGGGCATAAGACTCTAGGCAAAGTTCAAAACATCATATTGAAAGGTCGTTGACATTTGATATAAACAAATGTGCCAAGTCCAAAAGTAAACTTTTTCAAATTACATTTGTGTAATGACTTACAAGTCCATACACAGGGCTTGGCGTGACCAGCCGATTGATAGAATCGGCCCGATTCTACCACCCGTCTAGGTGAAGTAAGGGCCAAAGTGGTGTGTTGAGCAACAGGAACACGGTTCAGGCTCCTACTGCCCTCAACCACCAGACTACCGTCCTCCACCGACACGGGACGCAACCCACGGCAAACAGGTTGCCCAATTCGGTTGCTCCTTGCAACCAGCAATGGGGTGCTATGGACCTAGTTGACCCGGGCCCACACGGGGGTTTGAACGGCTCTTGGCATTACCCAGCACCCACCACGAGGAGGTGGCCGTTCACGGGTGCCAATAATGACAGAATATATAATACACCGAGGCCTTCCCTCACAAAACATGTTAATGAACGCAAAAATATTGCGAAAACACATGTGTTAACATCAGCTTTTCAAAAAAATCTACTTTGAGACATTTTTGTTTACATTAATAATTAATTCAGATATCTTATTGCATGTGGGGAATGGAATGGACATTAACCAAAAAAAATAACTGACACTGTCATACACCCCTCAAAAACAGAAAGTGTAAAACTATCACAAAGCGTTGTAAACACATTTCCAGTTTTGTAAAATAATAAGATCATCAAGAAAGAAAGAAGTTATAGAACTATAACCCTCGAACATCACAAGCATCAATGGTGGATCAGATCAGCGATATGTCATATTTTTCACTTACCTCAAATACACCCTAACATTATTTTTTAGATTATGAAACTATCACTATTACTTGCAAACACATTTCACCTGAAAGTATATTCCCCTCATAAGAATTAAAGGTGTATGTGAAAGATGTTTTTGAAGAATTAACTAGAAACACTCAAACAACGGGTCAGAACAGATCGGCGATATATTTCACACACCTCAAATACACCCTTAAAAATGTTTAAGTCATAAAACTATCACTGTTACTTGCAAATATATTTCATCTAAAGGAATGTTTCCCTTCTAAAGTGAGTGAGTGAGTTAATATTTAACGTCACATCGGCAATATCTCAGCCATATCGTGACGAGAACGTTTAATACTGAAGTGAAATATATGGATACTACAAAAACCTGTCAACGAGGGACAGTAAAACAACTAGAATATCACAGTTTGAATTAAAACTAGTGTGGAAAGTTAAAACTAATATCACTATTCGGACAATACAATATAAAATCAGGCTATAGATTGCCAACAACCGAAGGTAGATCACCATACTAGGGACCATGGGGACTTACAGTGCCTTTGCTACCTGCATGGACCCTAGTTGGATTTACATCATCCCCTCAGCTGTTAGCAATTTAGTCATATCTAGCCAAAAATTAAAAATACACATATACTACGACTAAAAACAGTGGAAGTCTAAACGTACAGGAAATGTTTTGGGACTTACGTACTCTCTCAGGAGGACAATAATTTTACGGTACTTCAACCCCCTTTGAGGGTACAGCCACTAACAATTCTAGTTACTAATCTAAACTACCATGAATTAAAATACAGCTATCTACAGAACATAATAATCAAAATTCAAAGATGAAATCAATTTCTTTTAAAAATCCAAGAAGTAAATGAGAACTTACGGTGTTAAAAAGATCCTTAATTGTTTTTACATTGAAATATTTATCCCTTATGATGGAGAATTCAACACAGTCAAGCAAGATATGCTTGACCGTGGTTCTCTCATCACAAGGGATGCAAAACGGAGGATCCTCACCTTTCAATAGGTATGAATGAGTATATCTAGTATGGCCAATACGACATCGCCGCATGATTACCTCTTCAAATCTGGACTGACAACCCAAGTAGGTGTAACCAATATACGGTTTTATTTCATGTAATTTATTTATACCTACTTGGGTGTCCCACTTCTTCTGCATTAGATCACGGATGTAAGTTCTAATGCTAGATTTATAATCTGAATATGGAATAAGAAGTGGAGTCACAGATTTGTTGAGTGCCGCCTTGGCAGCAAGATCAGCCAGTGTATTCCCTGAAATGCCTACGTGGCTGGGTAACCAACAAAAGACGATGTCGTATTGGCCAGTAGCAAGACCATTATACAGTTCAATAATTTCAATTAAAAGTGGATTTTTACGAGAAATATTTGTAATAGCCTGAAGGCAAGAAAGAGAGTCGGAATATATTATATACTGTTTACGTTTCGGGTGTCTTTCAATATATTTAAGAGCTGTTAATATGGCGTTAGCTTCTGCTGTAAAAATGGAACTATTATCTGGTAATCTAAAAGATATTGTTCTGGATCCGATGACAGTGGCACAAGCTACTGCGCCACCATCCTTGGACCCATCTGTAAATAAGGATTTGTAATTGTTATATTTATGTTTCAATTGATTATATTCTTGTTTATACTGTAATTCATTCGTTTCTGATTTTTTAAAAGTCGTTAATGTTAGGTCGACCTGTGGCCTAACCAACTGCCAAGGGGGAGAGGAAAGAAGACGGAAAGGAGCTACGTTGTGCAGCTTAATACCAGCAGCAGCAATAAACGGCTTTATTCTGAGCCCAAGAGGTGGAACAAGAGAAGACATTTTGCTATACAAATCCTCATAAAGAGGATTGAAGACACAGTTATATGCAGGGTTAGATTCGTTAGAGTATAGTTTTGTGACATATTGTAAAGATAATTTGATACGGCGTTGTGCAAGAGATGGTTCATCGGCCTCAACGTAAAGACTGTCAATAGGTGAAGTTCTGAAGGACCCAAGACAAAGTCTTAGACCTTGGTGATGGACAGAATCTAATAGTTTCAGGCTGCTTTTGCAGGCTCCACCATATACAATGAAACCATAATCAAGTTTGGATCGTACCAATGATCTGCATAAATGAAGGAGGGTAGTTTGATCCCCTCCCCACTTAGAATTGGAAACAACCTTCAGCAAATCTAGTGCCTTCAGGCATTTAACTTTAAGAGATTTAATGTGTGGTAAGAAGGTTAAATGAGAATCGAAAATTACACCCAAGAATTTAGCCTCCTTTACAACTTTGATTGGAGTACCATTTAAAGACAGTTCTGGGTCCTTATGCGGTTTATATTTTCTACAAAAGTGTATACAATTAGTTTTTGTTTGAGAAAATTTAAACCCGTTTTCAAGGCACCATTTATTTATTTTGTTTAAACACAACTGTAATTGCCGTTCAATGGTGCGCATATTTTTACCACGACAAGAAATATTAAAATCATCCACAAAAAGTGATCCATCGATTGAATCAGTTAAAACCTTTGAGAGACTGTTGATCTTAATACTAAAGAGAGTGACAGACAAAATACTGCCTTGTGGGACACCCTGATCCTGAGTATAATGGTCAGACAGGGTAGAACCCACTCGGACTTGAAATTGCCTGTCATTTAAAAAGTTGGATATAAATTGAGGCAGGCGGCCTCGTAATCCAAAGTCATGTACATCTTTTAAAATCCCATGTTTCCATGTCGTGTCGTATGCTTTTTCTAGATCGAAAAAGATTGAGACAGCATGTTGTTTATTAATTATGGCATTCTTAACAAAAGATTCTAAACGCACTAAATGATCGATGGTACTTCTGTTTTTACGGAAACCACATTGTATATCTGTTATAAGGTTATTAGTCTCCAAGTACCAAACAAGTCGATTATTTATCATGCGTTCCATGGTTTTGCAAACGCAGCTCGTTAGTGGAATTAGTCTATAATTCGATGGATCAGTATGATCACGTCCAGGTTTAGGGATGGGTACAATTATGGCATCTCGCCACGAGGGAGGAAATTTTGCAGTTGTCCAAATGTCATCAAATATATGTAAAAGTGTCTCTAAACAGGATTCTGGCAAGTGCTTCAGAAGTTGATAATGTATACCATCAGCACCAGAAGCAGTATCGTGAGCTTGATCAAGAGCAGTATGAAGTTTATGTATCGAAAAGGTTTCATTGTAATCTTCCCCATTATCTGAAGTAAAATTAATATATTTCTTTTCCTGCTGTTTTTGATATTTTTGGAATTCAGGTACATAATTTGATGAGGAAGAATGTTTCGCCAAAGTCTCACCAAGTTTATTAGCAATATCTGATGTATTAGTCAATAACTGATTCCCATCTTTAAGATGGTGAATACTAGATTTAGAGCCCTTACCTTTTTTTTTCTGGATCATGTTCCATACCTTTGAAATTGGCGTACGTGAATTTAGTTTTGAAACGTAAGTTTGCCATGACTGGCGTTTATTTTGTTTAAAAGTACGCCTTGCTTTAGCATTTAAAATTTTAAATTTGTTTAAATTATGCACCATAGGATGGCGACTGAAATAATGTTCTGCTTTTTTCCTTGCCTTCCTAGCTTGTTTGCACTCATCGTTGAACCATGGTTTTCTTATGTGTGGAACTGCAGAGGACTTTGGTATACACTCGTCAGCTATGGAATTCAGTTCATCAGAAAAACATTGAATAGCATCAGGAATGTCAATAAAAAGTTCAGGTTGAAGTTTTTCAGCACACAGTGTTTCATATAAAGCCCAGTTAGTTTTTTAAAATTCCGCCTTGATGAAGAAGGAACAGCAGATGGAGTTACCGATTTTAATATAGTAGGAAAATGGTCACTTCCACAGAGGTCATCGTAGACTGACCATTCAAATTCATTAAGTAGATTAGAGTCTGCAAGAGACAGATCCAGAGAAGAGTAGGTGCCGGTTGCAGGATGCAGATATGTGCTCGAATCATCATTACATATGCACAATTCAGTATTGAAAATAAAATCTTCCAGTGTTTTACCTTTAGTGTTTATATTTGTACCACCCCACAGTGGATTATGGCCATTGAGATCACCCATTATTATACAGGGTTTTGGAAGTTGGTCATAGAGAGCTTGCAAATCAGACAGTTGAAGTGTTGAAGGAGGCGGAATATACAACGAGCATACTGTGAAGGCAACATGAAGAGTAAGTCTCACTGCAACGGCTTGAAGATTAGTTGTAAGTGAGACAGGGCTGTGTATAACATTCTGATTTACAAGGATTGAAGATCCTCCAGTGGCCCTATCACCTGGAGGAGAAAGAGAATGATATCCAATGAACTGACGTAAGTTAAAATTGTCTGCCTGCTTCAGGTAAGTTTCCTGTAAGCAGAAAGCTGATGGTTGTAAATCCTGAATCAACAGCTGTAATTCATTAAAGTTGGTTTTTAGTCCTCTACAATTCCACTGGACAATACACGGAGAAACTGTTTCTATGGGGGATTGATTGGGGATCTACCCCTGATCTTTTTTGTTGGTGACAAGCTACGAGCTCTACAGAGGATGTTGTCAGAAACATCCATATCTTCAAGAGATCCAAACTTATTATATATTTGGATTGTATTTTCTGCCGCTTTTGAGGTTCTGCCCTTATGGTATTTTTTTGCAGACTCATTTATTGGTTTGAGTTTTTGTTTTGGTAGTTGCTTCCCATTATTCCCAGAGGAAGGTTTGGAAATGGGCTGTGATGATGATTGTTCCTGGGAAGATGGCCGAGACTGAACTTCTTCTCTAACAGTTGTTGATGTACATACAAGAGTTTGCGTTGACTGGTCAGGACAGTAGATTTCGGGTGCAACAGTGTCAACCCATGTCAAATCAGTTTGGCACTGCGCTGATGAAGTGGACACTGTTGAAGTTACAGTTTGATTTGTTGATGTTCTCGCAACTGAAGCATAGGATTCGTTTGGTTCTGATGTGTGAACAAGTTTCTTTGCATCAGCAAAACTAAGATTCCTTGTGAATTTGATTTTATTAATTTCCATTTGTTGTTTCCAGATCGGACATTCTTTTGAAAAAGATGAATGTGTTCCAGAGCAGTTGGTGCATTTTTTAAAGTTGCTGTCACAGTCTTCAGTAACATGAGTTTTTTCGCTGCAGTGAGCGCATGTAATAGCATTTGTGCAGTTGGTAACACCATGACCATACCTTTGGCATTTGAAACATCTCAACGGGTTAGGAATATAAGTATCAACATTGAGACGACAATATCCTGCTTTAATTGCTTTTGGTGCAGTTGGAGAAGAAAAATGGAATAGGTAGGTGTTTGTTGGTTTAGTTTCTGAGTTTTTTCGAGTTGTGAATCGTTTCACAAAAATCACTCCTTGTTCTTTCATTTCTGTGGCTATATCTAATTCACTCATGTCGGCAAACAGTTGATCCCGGTCTCTGACAATTCCTTTGCTAGTGTTCAAAGTTCTATGTGGAGATACCGAAACTGGTATTCCAACCAAAAGCTGTGTTGACATCAAATTTGTTGTTTGTTGTTTCCTGCTGCATTCAATGAGCAAAGAACCTGATCGCAGTCGTTTGATGTTTGGGACTTCACCTGCAATACCTTGGATACCTTTTGACACTGCAAACGGATTTAATTTTAATGGTGACTTGTCAAGTGTCTCAAGAACTAAAAATCGTGGCCAGTATTCAGTTGAGTTAGAAGGTCGTTGGTCATCATCATCACTGTCCAGTTGACGTTTGTTTCGTTTTTGGGGGGTTTTGTATTCCATAGTTAGTGTAGAAGGTTCATCATCCGAGCTCCCCACCCACCACGGAGTATCACAAGGACAATGCTATTAACAAGTGGGTCTCCAACTTGCAGCACCAAGGATACCCGGATGATATACTCCAGCAGAAGAATTAGAGTGAGTGAGTGAGTGAGTGAGTTAAAATTTACCGTCACATCGGCAATATTGCAGCCATATCGTGACGAGAACAATTCACTTAATAAAATGAAAACGTCGGGAAGAGTAAAACCTGCCGACAATGGACAGTAAAACTACTAGACTATCACAGGTATGAACATAAAACTAGCATGTAAAACTAAAAAACTGTAATGAGAGAAGACAATACAATATAAAACACGGGCTATAAATCACCAACAACTGAAGGTAGATCACCATACTAGGGACCATGGGGACTTACTTTCGCTACCTGCATGGATCCCAGCTGGTTTTACACCATCCCCTCAGTCACTGGCGATTGTAAGACAAGTTACCCAAAATTTAAAATAACAAGAATACTACGATTAAAAACTTGGTATGTGAAAATTTTACTTTGAAAGTTTTGGGACTTACGTACCCTCTCAGAAGGCCCTTTGAAGGCACAGCCACCAACAATCGCAGTTGCTAATTTAGACTACCATTAATAAAACAACTTTATTCTATATACAAAACATATTATTCAAAATTTAGTCAACAATTCTATTTCTTTTAAAAATCCAATTATTAAATGATAATTTACTTTATTAAAAAGATCCTTAATTGATTTAACATTGAAATATTTATCCCTTGTGATGGCAAAATCAATACAGTCAAGCAAGACATGCTTGACAGTGATTCCTTCATCACAAGGGATGCAAAACGGGGGATCTTCGCCTTTTAACAAATACTCATGAGTGTATCTTGTATGACCAATACGACATCGTCGCATAATGACCTCTTCAAATCTGGACTGACAACCCAAGTAAGTATAACCGATTGTTGGCTTGATTTGGTGTAATTTATTGATACCCACTTGGGTGTCCCACTTCTTTTGCATCAGATCACGGATATACGTTCTAATGCAAGCTTTGTAATCTGAATATGGAAGAAGAAGTGGTGTTACAGATTTGTTGAGTGCCGCCTTTGCAGCAAGGTCAGCCATTGTGTTACCAGAGATTCCAACATGACTTGGTAACCAGCAAATGACGATGTCGTATTGGCCAGTAGCAAGATTATTATATAATTCAACAATATCAGTTAAAAGTGGATGTTGAGAAGATACATTTTTAATAGCCTGAAGGCAAGAAAGAGAGTCTGAATAAATGATATATTGTTTATATTTTGGGTGTTTTTTAATATATTTTAGGGCTGTTAATATGGCATGTGCTTCTGCTGTAAAAATTGAACTGCTGTCTGGTAATCTGGAAGATATTGCTCTGGATCCAATGACAGTGGCACAAGCAACTGTGCCACCATCCTTGGACCCATCTGTAAATAAGGATTTATATGTACTGTATTTACTTTTTAATTGATTATATGCTTGTTTATATTGTAATTCATTAGTTTCTGATTTTTTATATTTACTTAATGTAAGGTCAACTTGTGGTCTAACCAGTTGCCAAGGAGGGGAAGAAAACAAGCGAGAAGGGGCTATATTTTCTAGCTCAATGCCAGCAGCTGAGAGAAAAGGTTTCACTCTTAGTCCCAGAGGCGGAACAAGTGAAGGCTTTTTATTGTACAAATGCCCATACGGGGGATTGAAGACAAAATGATATGCAGGGTTGGACGTATTTGAATACAGTTTAGTAAGATACTGCAAAGATAATTTAATACGACGTTGATCAAGGGAAGGTTCATCTGCTTCAACGTATAGACTGTCAACAGGGGAAGTTCGGAATGATCCGAGACAAAGTCTTAGCCCTTGATGATGGATAGAATCAAGTAGTTTGAGGTTGCTTTTACAGGCTCCACCATAAACAATGGAGCCGTAATCCAGTTTAGAACGGACGAGTGACCTGTATAAATGTAGGAGGGTTGATTGGTCTCCTCCCCACGTTGCATTTGAAACGACTTTCAACAAATCAAGCGCCTTCAAACATTTGGTCTTTAGGTATTTAATATGTGGCAGAAAGGTTAAGTGTGAGTCAAAGATGAGACCAAGGAGCTTAGCTTCCTTGACAACTTTGATGGGTGCACCATTTAAAGACAAGTCAGGGTCTTTATGAGGTTTGTATTTTCGGCAAAAGTGAATGCAATTTGTCTTAGATTGAGAAAATTTAAACCCATTCTCAAGGCACCATTTATGGATTTTGTTGAGACAGATTTGTAACTGTCTCTCAATGGTTCGCATATTTTTGCCACGACAAGAAATATTAAAGTCATCCACGAAAAGGGAGCCATTGATTGAATCTGTTAAAACATTTGAAAGACTATTTATTTTAATACTGAATAAAGTGACAGACAAAATACTGCCCTGGGGGACACCCTGGTCCTGCTTATAATAATCAGACAGGGTAGAACCCACACGCACTTGAAACTGCCTGTCAGTTAAAAACTCAGCTATAAACTCAGGCAAACGGCCCCGCAAACCAAAGTCATGTAAGTAAATCTCTCAAAATACCGTACTTCCATGTTGTGTCATAAGCTTTTTCTAAATCAAAAAATATTGACACAGAATGCTCCTTGTTAAGAAGGGCATTTTTAACAAACGACTCCAATCGGACTAAATGGTCAATGGTACTGCGATTTTTTCGAAAACCACATTGAATATTAGTAATTAAATTGTTAGTTTCTAGGTACCAAGTTAATCTGTTATTGACCATGCGCTCCATGGTTTTGCAAACGCAGCTAGTCAAGGAAATGGGTCTATAGTTGGATGGATCTGTAGGATCACGTCCAGGTTTAGGTATGGGCACAACTATAGCATCACGCCAAGAGGAAGGGAATGTACGAGATATCCAAATTTCATCGAAAATATTCAATAGTGTCTCTAAACAGGAGTTAGGTAAGTGTTTCAGGAGCTGATAATGTATGTTTTCAGCTCCTGTTGCAGTATCGTGAGCTTGTTCAATGAAACGAGCAGGATTCAGTTTGTCAGTACATAGTAATTCAAATAAAGGCCAGTTAGCCTTGCTGAAGTTCCATCGTGATGATGGAGGAATATCAGCCGGAATTGATGGTTTAAGAATGGTTGGAAAATGATCGCTGCCGCACAGGTCACTATGGACAGACCATTCAAATTCATTTAACAGATCTGCATCAGTGAGGGACAAGTCAAGAGATGAATATGTGCCTGTACCAGGATGCAAATATGTTTTCGAAGTATCATTAAATATACACAGATCGTTGTTTGAAAGAAAATCTTCCAGTATCTTTCCAGTTTGGTTTGTGTCAGAACTGCCCCAAAGTGGATTATGACCGTTTAAGTCACCCATAATGATACATGGCTTCGGCAGTTGGTCATAGAGCGCCTGAAGATCAGTTTGGTGAAGATGAGTAGATGGTAGTATATATAGAGAGCATAATGTAAAAACAATGCTTAAAGTCAATCTGACAGCAACGGCCTGAAGTGTTGTATTAAGAGGAACAGGGCTGTGAATGACACCCTGTCTCACCAAAATGGAAGATCCTCCAGTAGCTCTAAATCCTGGAGGAGAAAAGAAGTTATATGAAGCATACTGCCGTATATCAAATTGATCTGTTGCTTTGAAATAAGTTTCTTGCAAACAAAATGCCGATGATTAGTAGTTGCAAATCATTAAAATTATTCTTCAGTCCTCTACAATTCCACTGCACAATGGTGTCTAAACTACTCATGGAGGTTCAATCGGAGTTGGTGAGTTGGTGTGGGATCTACTCCCACAGACTGGGGGAGATGGGGTGACCTCCATCTCCAAAGGATCAAATTGATTTTGAACATGTATGGGAGGCGACTGAGAGGAAGGCACCTCCAAGTGTTGGATGGTTCTGGTTCTTCTCGATTGCTTCTTTTCCTTTTGCACATTTTTAGATGATTCATGTTGTATTTTCGATGAATCTGTGGTACATGCTGTTATTGACAAAGGATCAGCTGAAGGAGTCGATGGGATAGTATCTGTCTGAGAGGCCGATGTTGAAGTATTGGATTCGACCATGTGAGAGGTCTCATCTGTTTCACCTATTGTAAGTTGTTTGTGTACCCATGATATTGACGTTTGGCATGACGTAGATCTTATGGGAGGTTTAGAAGTAGTGGCACGTGATGAAACTGCATCAGAATATGACACTGATGAAGTGGTTGAAATGGCTACCAATTTTATAGCTTCGGCATATGAAATATTGCTGGTGTATTTGATATTTTGGATTTTACTTTCAAGTTCATAAGAAGGGCAAGATTTGGATGAAGCCAAGTGATCACCATTGCAGTTGGCACACTTGATGACATTTGTGCACTCAGAGAGTTCATGTGCATCACCACAACGAGAACATATCGTCTTGTTACGACAGAACTTGGCCCCATGACCAAACTTTTGGCATTTAAAGCATCGGAGTGGAGATGGTACATAAACCTCAACTCCGATATTAAAGTATCCAGCTTTAACGTATTTTGGAAGGGAAGAAAGTGAAAACGTAAACAGGTAAGTGTTCAGCTTCATGATTGTGCCATCATCTTTCTTTTTAGTAAAATGCTTTACTCCGGTTACTCCCTGGCTTTTCAGTTCATTAACAATGTCATCCTCATTCATGTCACAAAGGCAACGTGCCCTGTCTCTGACTATACCTCTACAGGAATTCAGGGTTCTGTGCACTGAGACAACAACAGGTGTATTCACAAACTGTTTTAGTTTCAACAGATTGTCCGATTGTTGTCTCCGTGCACATTCCACTAGAAGCGAACCATTTCGGAGACGTGTAACGTCCTTCACTTCTCCACAGACACCTTGAATGCCTTTAGATACTGCAGAGGGGTTAAGTTTCAACGGAATATCGTTTGGAGATGAGATAACTATGAACCTCGGCCACGTGTCAACAATATCAGAAGATCCTTCATCAGACGATGTAGACTCCACATATCTAAGTGCCATGGTGTAGGAAAAGCGTTCGACATCCCTGCTCCCCACCCACCATGGAGTGTCAACGAGGACGGTGAAACAGCGGAAACCAGTCTGTGCCACCAGGGCTACAGGGATGTTTTACTCCAGCTAATAAAAACTTGAAAAGCTATGGAATCAAACAGAAGAATGCCAGGCTGGTTCGCCCTTGACACCTTTCTGGAGAAACACAGAATTCAGAGGTCTTTATTGCCAGATTGGCCCATGAGCCACCGCCTTCTGGCATAGGACTCTAGGCAACTTGAAGAGAACAGGTTATGGATGACATTCAGTCAAATCATTCAAAATAATTTTCACAAATGTCAATGTCAAGATGAATGTGTCCATGCTCAGTGCACGACGTGACCAGCCGATTGATAGAATCGGGCCGATTCTACCACCCGTCTAGGTGAAGTAAGGGCCAAAGTGGTGTGTTGAGCAAAAGGAACACGTCCCAGGCTCCCAGTGCCCTCAACCACCAGACTACCGTCCTCCACCGACACGGGACGCAACCCACGGCAAACAGGTTGCCCAATTTGGTCGCCTCTTACGACCAGCAATGGGGTGCTGTGGACACATTCTGTCCCGGGTCCACACGGGAGCAGAAGAATTAGAAATAATTAGTCTACCAGATTGGCCCATGAGCCATCGCCTTCTGGCATAAGACTCTAGGCAAAGTTCAAAGCAACATAATTCAACATCAAACATGTTTTAGACATTAAAGCCAAGACCAAAATCAATCAAATTCAGTTCAAAATCATACTTGTGCAATGATAAATAAATTTATAGTCTATGCACAGGGCTTGGCATGACCAGCCGATTGGTTGAACCGGGCCCATTCAACCTCCCGTCTAGGTGAAGTAAGGGTCGAAGGGGTGTGTTGAGCAAAGGGAACACGTTTACAGGCCCCCAGTGCCCTCAACCCCCAGACTCCCGTCCTCCACCGACACAGGGCCGCAACCCACGGCAAACGGGTTGGTGGACCAAATATCCCCCCGGGTCCACTACGGGGGTGTCGGCGAGCTCTCAGCATTACCCAGCACCCACCACGAGGAGGTGGCTCGCCACGGGTGCCGTTTCCCTTCTAAAATAAAAGGAATGTGTGAAAGAAGGTTTTATCGGCACAATTTAGTCTATCTTCGCGGTGAATTGAGAATGTAAGCCAGTGAGCTATAACATACCGACTTGAAGCTTTACTACAAATCTACTGTCCTAATACTGACACTAATACCATTTATGTGACTTAAACTGAAGTGACAAAATAAACTAATGCTCAAGAGAAAGTATACACCTCTTTGATTAGACATCAAAACTTATACAATTAATTTGAATTCAAGAAGAGTATTCAATTGTACATCAACCGTTCATACATACAGTGCATGAAATGGTGGTTTGGTTTGATGGTCAGTGAAAGAGAACTGTTGTCAAAAGAATATTTACACATTACCAAAAGTCAAATAGAAATATGTGTCTCTCTGGAAATATCATTGAAATCAAGCTCAATAGGCGTTGATGCAGGCCACAACACGTCGCCGCATGGATGACGTCAGGCCAATGTGTCCACTTATATGGACACTCAATTTGGTCTTTAAAATATGGTAAAAAATATACTTCAAAATGTTGGATTATTATATATATGGTAAAGGTTTCCTTCCTCAGCCCGGCTTAACTCATTAAGCCCGAGAGCCGCATCACTGCTCAACACCTGGAACCCCGTGCTGATTGCCTGGCCGGCTGTGGCGAGACTAATTAGGGCTAATCACGCCTGATATCCCTGGTTGGTTTCGTAGATTACAGGAAACTGTCTCTTCATACCAGCAAGTCCTGATTGTTTATTTGTTTAATTGCGTTGTAAAGGTATATGTTGACAGAAAGCAGGAGTGAATACATGTCATATATGTAAGTTTTACGTAATTTTATTACATTTTCTCTTGTTGACTTTTGGTGGCGTGTGTATTTTCTTAACACATGTTTGTTTTCTTTGTATGTAAGACATAATTAAACAAATTGTCCCTCTCATATCATTGTGTGAGGTTAAATCGTTCAAAACATCTATGTCAGTGGCAGTAAAGAAGAATTTACGCACATGCCTAATAATCTTCTATGAAAGAAGCGTTTTCGCTGATACGTTGCTAGTACATACTGAATATTTTAAGGTAAGTACTAATAAGCTAATGTGTACCTTACATGGAACAGATTCACAGTTTGTCACTTTGGTTCATCTAGATTTAACGCAGCAAATATACGTTATCACACGAACATACATGTATGCATATCGTGTAATGCTATTCCTTGCACATACATAAGACAAAGGGTCATGCGATGGGCGTCATCAAAGTTCCCGAATAGGACGTTTTGTATCTCAACTGTTCAATATAGTGGCTGATTTCTTATCTGTGAGTGAGTTAATATTTAACGTCGCATCGGCAATATTGCAGCCATATCGTGACGAGAACATACGTGACAAAAAGAATATATATGCATATTATGAAGAACCTGTCGACGAAGGAGAGTAAAACCACTAGATTATCACAGTTATGATTAAAACTAGTGTGGAAACTTAAAAAATAATAGTATCACTATTGGGACAGTACAATATAAAAACAGGCCATAGATCGCCAACAACAAAGGGTAGATCACCATACTAGGGGCCATGGGGACTTACAGTACCTCTGCTACCTGCATGGTCCCTAGCTGGCTTTACACCATCCCTCAGCTGCTGGCGACTGTATGCAAGATTAGTAAAAAATTACGATGACACATATACTACACCTAAAACATGTGGAAGATTAAATCTGATTCCAAATGTTTTGGGACTTACGTACCCTCTCAAGAGGACAATAATTTTATGGTACTGCAACCCCCTTCGAGGATACAGCCACTAACAATGTTATCTGCTAATTCAACTTCCAATCATAAAATGTTTATCTGTTTACAAGTTCTGAAACAGATCTAATTCTTTTAAAAACGCAGTGATTAAACGACAACTAACATTATTACAAAGATCCTTCATACTTCGTGATGTAAAATAGGTATCCCTTGTGATGGAATATTCAACACAGTCAAGCAAAACATGCTTGACTGTGATTCTTTCATCACAAGGGATACAAAACGGGGGATGCTCACCTTTTAACAAGTACTCATGTGTATACCGCGTATGGCCAATGCGACATCGTCGCATGATGACCTCCTCAAATCTCGACTGACAACCCAAGTAGGTGTAACCAATATACGGTTTTATTTCATGTAATTTATTGATACCTACTTGAGTGTCCCACTTATTCTGCATTAGATCACAGATATAAGATCTAATTGTAGATTTATAATCTGAATATGGAATAAGAAGTGGAGTCACAGATTTGTTGAGTGCCGCCTTGGCAGCAAGATCAGCCAGTGTATTCCCTGAAATGCCTACGTGGCTGGGTAACCAACAAAAGACGATGTCGTATTGGCCAGTAGCAAGACCATTATACAATTCAATAGTTTCTATTAAAAGTGGATGTTTACAAGAAATATTTTTAATAGCCTGAAGGCAAGAAAGAGAGTCGGAATAGATTATATATTGTTTACGTTTAGGGTGCCTTTGAATATATCTGAGAGCTGTTAATATGGCGTTTGCTTCAGCAGTAAAAATAGAGCTGATATCTGGCAATCTAGAAGATATTGTTCTGGATCCAATGACAGTGGCACAAGCCACTGCGCCCGTCCTTGGATCCATCTGTAAATAAGGGTTTGCAAGTGCTATATTTAGTTTTTAATTGATTATAGTCTTGTTTATGTTGTAATTCATTCGTTTCTGATTTTTTAAAAGACGTTATATGAGGTCGACTTGTTGCCTAACCAATTGCCAAGGAGGAGAAGAAAGGAGACGGGAGGGAGCTATACTTTCCAGTTCAATGCCGGCCGAAGAAAGAAAGGGTTTAATTCTGTGCCCAAGAGGTGGAACAAGAGAAGACTTTTTGTCATACAAATCTTCATAAAGTGGGTTGAACACACAATTGTACGCAGGATTAGAATCATTAGAGTATAATTTAGTAATGTATTGTAAGGATAATTTTATACGACGTTGTGTAACAGATGGTTCGTCGGCTTCAACGTAAAGACTGACAATAAGTGAAGTTCGGAAAGACCCAAGACAAAGTCTTAAACCTTGGTGGTGTACAAAATCAAGAAGTTGCTTTTGCAAGCTCCACCGTATATACGATGGAACCGTAATCAAGTTTCGAACGGACCAATGATCGATAAAGTTGTAGGAGTTTAGCTTGGTCCCCTCCCCACTTACAATTAGAAATGACTTTCAAAAGGTCAAGTGCCTTCAGGCATTTAGCTTTAAGGGATTTGATATGAGGGAGAAACGTTAAATGCGAGTCAAAAATCAATCCCAAGAACTTGGCCTCTTTTACAACTTTAATAGCAGTGCCATTTAGAAACAGTTCAGGGTCTTTATGTGGTTTATATCGTCTACAGAAATGTATACAATTAGTTTTCGATTTAGAAAATCTGAAACCGTTCTCAAGACACCATTGATTAATTTTGTTTAAACACAACTGCAGTTGCCTCTCAATAGTATGCATCTTTTTACCACGACAAGAGATATTAAAATCATCCACAAAAAGTGATCCGTCAATCGAATCATTTAAAACTTTGGATAAACTGTTGATTTTGACGCTAAATAAAGTAACAGACAAAATACTCCCTTGTGGAATACCTTGATCCTGATTATAATGATCGGACAGGGTTGAACTCTCCCGGACTTGAAATTGCCTGTCATTTAAAAAGTTGGATATAAATAGAGGCAATCGGCCTCGCAATCCAAAGTCATGTAAATCTTTTAAAATGCCGTATTTCCATGTAGTGTCATACGCTTTTTCTAAATCAAAAAAGATAGACACTGTATGTTGTTTATTAATTATAGCGTTTTTGACGAAAGACTCCAAACGCACCAAGTGATCAATGGTACTTCTGTTTTTACGAAAGCCACACTGAATATCTGTTATGAGGTTATTGGTTTCTAAGTACCAAACTAGTCTATTGTTTATCATGCGTTCCATGGTTTTGCAAAGGCAGCTTGTGAGAGAAATTGGGCGATAATTTGAAGGATCGGTATGGTCACGTCCAGGTTTAGGTATTGGGACTACTATAGCATCTCGCCACGATGACGGAAATTTCCCCGACGTCCAAATATGATAAAAAATATTTAGAAGAGTTTCTAAACAAGAATCTGGTAAGTGCTTCAGAAGTTGATAATGTATGTTATCAGCTCCTGTATCGTGGGCCTGGTCAAGAGCAGTATGGAGTTCATGAATTGAAAATACCTCGTTATAATCTTCCCCGTTATCTGAAGTGAAATTTATAGATTTCTTTTCTTGCTGTTGTTGATACCTTTGGAACTCAGGTACATAATTTGTGGAAGAAGAATGTTGTGCCAGTGTTTCACCACGTTTATTAGCAATATCAGATGTATTAGTTAATAACTGGTCTCCATCTTTGAGATGGTGAATGCTAGATCTAGAGCCCTTACCTTTGATTTTCTGGATCATATTCCATACTTTAGAAATCGTTGTGCGTGAATTTATTTTAGATACATAGTTTTGCCAGGACTGACGTTTATTTTGTTTAAAAGTACGCCGTGCTTTAGCGTTTAAGATTTTACATTTGTTCAAGTTATGGACCATAGGATGACGACGGATATAATGTTTAGCTTTTTTCCGTGTCTTGCGAGCCTGTTTGCATTCAACATTAAACCATGGTTTTCGTATGTGCGGAATTACTGAGGACTTTGGGATACACTGATCAGCTATGTCGTTCAGATTATTAGAAAAACATTTAATAGCATCAGGAACATCAATGAAAAGTTCAGGTTTAGGTTTGTCAATGCAGAGTGTTTCATATACACTCCGGCACCCGTGGCGAGCCACCTCCTCGTGGTGGATGTTGGGTAACGCCAAGAGCTCGCCGACACCCCCGTAGTGGACCCGGGGGTATATTTGGTCCACCAACCCGTTTGCCGTGGGTTGCGGCCCTGTGTCGGCGGAGGAGGGGATCCTGGTGGTTGAGGGCAACGGGGGCCTGGAACCCAGTTCCTGTTGCCTAACACACCACTTTGGCCCTGACTTCACCTAGACGGGTGGTAGAACTGGCCCGGTTCTATGAATCGGCTGGTCACGCCATGCCCTGTGCATAGAATTTATTTTTGCACATTGAACTTGTTGGTTATTGGTACTTTTGATTTGAAATGTAAAGATTATGTATATGCGAAATTGCCTAGAGTCTTATGCCAGAAGGCGGTGGCTCATGGGCCAATCCGGTGATGTCGACCTCTAAATTCTGTATGTCTCCAAGTTTTTGTTAAAGCCGAACCAGCATAACATTATATTTGGTAGACGAATATGGCTATTTATATGTCGTCTTTATCGGAGTATAACACCGCTGTATCCCTAGTGTTTGCATGCCGGATATCCGCTGCAATAAAACATTGTCCTTGTTGACACTCGGTTAAAGCAAGCTCTCCACTGATCCTATTCTGAAACTACCAGACTTAACAAAGACATTTTTCCTGCGAATTGATACTTCAGATGTTGGAATTGGTTCTATTCTACTTCAGAAACATGGAGAACAATTGTTTCCGGTTGCGTATGCTAGTAGGAAGTTGTTGCTGCGAGAGAGGAATTATGCAGTCATAGAACGAGAATGTTAGGCTCTTGTCTGGTCAGTTAAGAAATTTGGGACATACCTATTTGGTCAATCATTCGTTGTTGAAACGGATCATCAACCACTAGCTTTCTTGTCAAAGGTGAAGTTGCAGAATGCAAGAGTCATGAGGTGGGCTTTGAGCTTACAACCATACAGATTTACCGTCACATGTATAAAGGGAAGTGAGAACCATGGGGCAGATTTTCTAAGCAGAGTTGCATGATTGCATAGTCATATGATCTACGGACATAACTTTCTATAAAAGAGCAAGATGTATAAAATAGTATACTTCAGCATACTATGTTTTCTATTGAGGGCCTAATGTCACATTTCATGCCCTTTTACAAAGGTTATTTGGGATGTATTTTGGTAGGGGCAGTTATCATCCTTAAGGTGGGAACATATCTCCCAAACACATCTTTTCATCCCTGTGGAAAGCATGCATTTAGCTTTCCAACTGCTATTTAAGGTCAGAATAGTTTAAGTTAATCACAGTTGAATTTCACTGTCAAGGGGAATCCTTAGGAGAAGGCCTTTTTGTGAGTATGCTTTTGTTTCTTTAAAGGAAGTTAAATGAGTAATTTGTCAATTGATGGTGAAGGTATAAGAATAACTGTTTTGTTGTAATGTTTTATCTTGTACAAGTTTTGAGTTGCGTCATGGACATTATTTTCAGATGTTTATTATCTTAGATGTATTGATATGACCTATTGTTGGGTTATCACATGACTAGCAAGTAGGTATTTTGTTATTTATTTCAGGCTTAAGGGGAATTGCTCCTACATCTGATTTTATAACTCAAGTAGTAGCTTCCGTGATTCTGGAAGGTGACAAGACTTGTCATTTGTGCATCTACACGCCTGTGAACTGTTTCTGTGTTTATGGACCAGTTTCTGTCCTTGTGCTTATGGAAACCCAATGACTTTGTGAACACTTTTCCTGTGGTTATGGAACTTTGTGTGGACTCATTATAATTGTTAGCCTTGCTATGTGAAAGCTTTTGCCTAGTTATTGTTACATTGATTGTTATCATTCTCTTGTGAAGAGTTCCTCCCCTTTAAAAACAATCCAAAAGGAGGCTGTATTATAATAAATGTATGTAGCCTAAAAGGTTTGGTTTTCATTTGTGTCAATATGAGCTGATTATCCACAAGGTCTACTTTTGGTTTGTGACAATGCCAGACTGAACTAACTTGGATAAAATCTGTTAAACCAGTAAAAGCTGTTTCTTCTTGTACTCCTGACCGCCACTCTCCTGTAACAACATCTGCCTCTCAAACTGTTAGTCAGTCAGAACCTGAGCTTACGCACACAAATGTTGACGCTGAGGAACATACTGGAATGTCAAAAGCACAGCGAAAACGCCTTAACCGTATGAACTCTTCTAAAACCCCTTCCACTGGAGAGAAACTCGTACCTGTTGAAGAACAGGTCACTGTGCAGGTTCATAACTCGTTTGAACCCCTTGAGATGGAGGTGTCTCCATCTTCATAGCACAAAGATATGGGTTCTTCCTCAACACGTCCGCGGGAGAGATCCCCAATAGAACCGCCATGAGTCAAAATCGTAATCTCATCCAATGGAATTGCAGAGGACTGAAGAATAACTTAAACGAGATCCAGTTATTACTACAGGACTTAAAACCGTCAGCACTATGTCTTCAAGAGAGCTATCTTAAAAATACAGATACTTTTGATTTAAGACAGTACAGCAATTATCACTCTTTCTCTCCTCCAGGGGCACCCGTGGCAAGCCACCTCCTCGTGGTGGGTGCTGGGTAACGCCAAGAGCTCGCCGACACCCCCGTAGTGGACCCGGGGGGATATTTGGTATACCAACCCGTTTGCCGTGGGTTGCGGCCCTGTGTCGGTGGAGGAGGGGATCCTGGTGGTTGAGGGCAATGGGAGCAAGACCAGTGTTCCTATTGCTCAACACACCACTTCGGCCCTAACTTCACCTAGACGGGTGGTTGAATGGGCCCGGTTCAACCAATCGGCTGGTCAAGCCCTGAGCATCACTATATGTAATGGTGCAAAAAATTTTGACAATTGTACTGTCTGTATTATTAGGTCTTGGTCGATTTTTAAGTCTTATGAATTTCCATTTTACAAATTTATGTTTTTGCCTAGAGTCGTATGCCCAGAAGGCGGTGGCTCATGGGCCAATCTGGTGGAATAATTAAACTTATAATTTTTCTGCTGGAGTATATCATCTGGGTATCCTTGGTGCTGCAAGTCGGAGACCCACTTGTCATTAGCATCGTCCTTGTGCTATTTAAGGTCAGAATAGTTTAAGTTAATCACAGTTGAATTTCACTGTCAAGGGGAATCCTTAGGAGAAGGCCTTTTTGTGAGTATGCTTTTGTTTCTTTAAAGGAAGTTAAATGAGTAATTTGTCAATTGATGGTGAAGGTATAAGAATAACTGTTTTGTTGTAATGTTTTATCTTGTACAAGTTTTGAGTTGCGTCATGGACATTATTTTCAGATGTTTATTATCTTAGATGTATTGATATGACCTATTGTTGGGTTATCACATGACTAGCAAGTAGGTATTTTGTTATTTATTTCAGGCTTAAGGGGAATTGCTCCTACATCTGATTTTATAACTCAAGTAGTAGCTTCCGTGATTCTGGAAGGTGACAAGACTTGTCATTTGTGCATCTACACGCCTGTGAACTGTTTCTGTGTTTATGGACCAGTTTCTGTCCTTGTGCTTATGGAAACCCAATGACTTTGTGAACACTTTTCCTGTGGTTATGGAACTTTGTGTGGACTCATTATAATTGTTAGCCTTGCTATGTGAAAGCTTTTGCCTAGTTATTGTTACATTGATTGTTATCATTCTCTTGTGAAGAGTTCCTCCCCTTTAAAAACAATCCAAAAGGAGGCTGTATTATAATAAATGTATGTAGCCTAAAAGGTTTGGTTTTCATTTGTGTCAATATGAGCTGATTATCCACAAGGTCTACTTTTGGTTTGTGACAATGCCAGACTGAACTAACTTGGATAAAATCTGTTAAACCAGTAAAAGCTGTTTCTTCTTGTACTCCTGACCGCCACTCTCCTATAACAACATCTGCCTCTCAAACTGTTAGTCAGTCAGAACCTGAGCTTACGCACACAAATGTTGACGCTGAGGAACATACTGGAATGTCAAAAGCACAGCGAAAACGCCTTAACCGTATGAACTCTTCTAAAACCCCTTCCACTGGAGAGAAACTCGTACCTGTTGAAGAACAGGTCACTGTGCAGGTTCATAACTCGTTTGAACCCCTTGAGATGGAGGTGTCTCCATCTTCACAGCACAAAGATATGGGTTCTTCCTCAACACGTCCGCGGGAGAGATCCCCAATAGAACCGCCATGAGTCAAAATCGTAATCTCATCCAATGGAATTGCAGAGGACTGAAGAATAACTTAAACGAGATCCAGTTATTACTACAGGACTTAAAACCGTCAGCACTATGTCTTCAAGAGAGCTATCTTAAAAATACAGATACTTTTGACTTAAGACAGTACAGCAATTATCACTCTTTCTCTCCTCCAGGGGCACCCGTGGCGAGCCACCTCCTCGTGGTGGGTGCTGGGTAACGCCAAGAGCTCGCCGACACCCCCGTAGTGGACCCGGGGGGATATTTGGTATACCAACCCGTTTGCCGTGGGTTGCGGCCCTGTGTCGGTGGAGGAGGGGATCCTGGTGGTTGAGGGCAATGGGAGCAAGACCAGTGTTCCTATTGCTCAACACACCACTTCGGCCCTAACTTCACCTAGACGGGTGGTTGAATGGGCCCGGTTCAACCAATCGGCTGGTCAAGCCCTGAGCATCACTATATGTAATGGTGCAAAAAATTTTGACAATTGTACTGTCTGTATTATTAGGTCTTGGTCGATTTTTAAGTCTTATGAATTTCCATTTTACAAATTTATGTTTTTGCCTAGAGTCGTATGCCCAGAAGGCGGTGGCTCATGGGCCAATCTGGTGGAATAATTAAACTTATAATTTTTCTGCTGGAGTATATCATCTGGGTATCCTTGGTGCTGCAAGTCGGAGACCCACTTGTCATTAGCATCGTCCTTGTGATACTCCGTGGTGGGTGGGGAGCTCGGATGATGAAAATGTATACATTAAACATGGCTTATGAAACCCCAACTAAGAAAACCAAACGTCCTCTTGAAACTGATCCTATTGATGATGACCTGCGACCGACCAAATCAATTGATTTTTGGCCACGTTTTTTAGTAATTGAAACTATTGACAAGACACCTTTAAAGCTGAAGGTATTCAGGGTATTGCTGGAGAAGTCAAGAACATAAGAAAGTTATGGTCGGGTGCGCTGCTGGTCGAATGCGCTAAAAGACAGCAGACGGCCAACCTTATGAGCACTGAATCGTTCGTCGGTGTTCCAGTTACTGTCACTGCCCACAAGATCTTAAATACAAGCAAAGGCATCGTCAGAGACCGCGATCGACTATTTGCTGAAATGTCAGAACTTGATATTGGGTACGAAATGAAAGATCAAGGTGTGCTCTGCGTCAAACGTTTTTCAGCCCGTAAAAACAATGAAACTGTTCCAACCAACACGTATCTGTTCTCCTTTTCATCTCCGATAGCTCCAAAATCATTGAAGGCTGGTTACTGCAACATCAAGGTTGACGTCTACATTCCGAACCCGCTGAGATGTTTTAAATGCTAGAAGTACGGCCATGGTGTAACTACTTGTACATTGTCCGTTGTGTGTGCTCACTGTGGTGAGAAGACACATGCAACGGAAGATTGTACAAGTACCTTTAAAAAATGCACCAACTGTTCAGGAAACCACTCATCTTTTTCGAAAGAGTGTCCGATTTGAAAAGAACACATGGAAATTAACAAGATCAAATTTACCCAAAATATGAGTTTTTCTGATGCCAAAAAACTTGTAAAGAGATCTGAACTTCCAGACAGTTATGCTTCTATAACCAAAACATCAACTGAACCAAGCCATAAAATATCTACTTCTTCCACAAGCTGTCAAACAAATTTGACTTGGGTCAAATGTGATTCTCCCCAGATTTTCTATCCTACTACATCATCTCAAACTACGGAATCACTTCCAAGTAAGTCACAAAAGCAGTCAGAATCATCTTGTGATCCTAAGCCACCCTCTCAGTCGCGTTCACAATCTCAATCGTCATGTGATACGCAGTCAGTTAGTGCAAGCAAAACTAAACTAAAAACATGAGGCCTCAAAAAAACTTAGTGGAAGAGGCCCGAAAGGGTAGGAACATAAAATTCAGCTATACAACAAACATGGATCTTTGGAGGACATGGACGTGTCTGAAACCGTCCATTCTAGGGCACATAGCTTGTCGCCCTCTAAACGAGTGCGGGGTAGATCCCCAATAAATCCCCCCAAAAGATAGTTTATTCCAATAATATTGTACAGTGGAACTGCAGAGGATTAAGGACTAATTTACATGAATTACAGCTATTAGTCCAAGATTTTATACCTTAAGCGATATGTCTCCAAGAGACATATTTAAAACAAACAGATACATTTAATTTTCGTCATTTTAATTCATATCATTGTTTTTCACCTCCGGGTGATCGGGCCACTGGCGGATCATCCATTCTAGTCAAACAAAACGTTATTCAAAACCCTGTTTCACTTAATACTAATATGCAGGCTGTTGCAGTGAGAATTACGTTACATGTAGCGTTTACACTATGCTCTCTTTATATTTCGCCATCTTCGACGTTTGCCAGAACTGATCTTCAAGCTCTATATGATCAGCTCCCGAAGTCCTGTCTTATAATGGGAGATATTAAATGGGCACAACCCACTCTGGGGTAGTGTAACTACAAACACTAAAGGGAAATTGTTGGAGGACTTTTGTTCTGACAATGATTTATGTATTTATAATGATGGTTCCAACACATATTTACACCCTGGTACAGGGACCTATTCTGCTCTTGACTTGTCATTGACAACTTCAGAAATACTAAATGAATTCGAATGGTCAGTCCACGATGACCTCTGTGGAAGTGACCATTTTCCTACTATGTTAAAAGCTGTAACTCCAACCGATGTTCCTCCATCATCAAGACGAAATTTTAAAACGGCTAACTGGGCTTTATATGAAACACTGTGTGCTGAAAAACTTAAACCTGAACGTTTTATTGACGTTCCCGATGCTATTAAATGCTTTTCTGAGGAACTGAATTCCATAGCTGATGAGTGTATACCAAAGTCCTCTGTAGTTCCACACATAAGAAAACCATGGTTCAACGATGAGTGCAAACAAGCTAGGAAGGCAAGGAAAAAAGCAGAACATTATTTCCGTCGCCATCCTATGGTGCATAATTTCAATCAATTTAAAATTTTAAATGCTAAAGCACGGCGTACTTTTAAACAGAACAAACGCCAATCTTGGCAAAATTATGTATCTAAAATAAATTCTCGGACACCAATGTCCAAGGTATGGAACATGGTCCAGAAAATTAAGGGTAAAGATACTAAATCTACTGTCCATCATCTTAAACATGGCGATCAATTACTCACCGATAAATCAGATATTGCTAATAAACTGGGCAAAACTCTTGCTAAACATTCTTCCTCTTCTAAATATGTACCTAAATTTCAGCAATATCAAAAACAAGAAGAAAAGAAAACTATTAATTTCAATTCTGATAATGGGGAAGATTATAACGAAACGTTTTCTATTCATGAACTCCATACTGCTCTTGATCAAGCTCATGACACTGCTACAGGAGCTGATAACATACATTATCAACTCCTGAAGCATTTACCTGAATCCTGTTTAGAGACGCTCTTAGCAATATTTGATGATATTTGGACTTCCGGGAAATTTCCTTCTTCTTGGCGTGATGCCATAGTAGTACCAATACCTAAACCTGGACGTGATCATACGGATCCATCCAATTATCGTCCGATTTCATTAACTAGCTGTGTTTGCAAGACCATGGAACGCATGATAAATAATCGACTTGTTTGGTACTTGGAAACAAATAGCCTTATAACAGATACACAGTGTGGTTTCCGGAAAAACAGGAGTACTGTCGATCACTTAGTGCGTTTAGAATCATTTGTGAAAAACGCACTGATAAATAAACAACATGCTGTGTCTGTCTTTTTTGATCTTGAGAAGGCATATGACACCACTTGGAAATATGGCATTTTAAGAGATTTACATGACTTCGGGTTGCGAGGTCGTTTGCCTGAATTTATAGCCAATTTTTTAAATAACAGACAATTCCAGGTCCGTGTGGGTTCTACCCTGTCTGATCATTACAATCAGGATCAGGGTGTTCCACAAGGCAGTATTTTGTCTGTTACTCTTTTTAGCATCAAGATCAACAGTTTATCTAAAGTTTTAAATGATTCAATTGATGGATCGTTATTTGTGGATGATTTTAATATTTCTTGTCGTGGTAAAAATATGCATACCATTGAACGGCACTTGCAGTTGTGTTTAAACAAGATAAATAAATGGTGTCTTGAAAACGGCTTTAAATTTTCTAATTCCAAAACTAACTGCATACATTTTTGTCGTAAATACAAACCACATAAAGACCCTGAACTGTCTCTAGATGGGGCGCCCATTAAAGTTGTGAAGGAATCCAAGTTCTTGGGTCTTATCTTTGATTCACATTTAAGGTTTTTACCACATATTAAATCACTTAAAACTAAATGCCTGAAAGGACTTGACTTGTTGAAAGTGGTTTCAAATTCAAAATGGGGAGGGGATCAAGCTACCCTTCTCCATCTCTATCGATCACTCGTTCGTTCCAAACTCGATTATGGCTCCATCGTCTATGGTGGAGCCTGCAAAAGCAATCATAAACTTCTTGATTCTGTCCATCATCAAGGTCTAAGACTTTGTCTTGGATCTTTTAGAACTTCACCTATTGACAGTCTCTACGTTGAGGCTGATGAACCATCTCTTGAGGAGCGCCGTATAAAGTTAGCTTTACAGTACATTACTAAATTATACTCTAATGAACCTAACCCTGCATATAACTGTGTGTTCAATCCCCTTTATGAGGATTTATACAACAAAAAGTCTTCTCTTGTCCCGCCTCTAGGACACAGAATTAAACCCTTTCTTTCTGCTGCCAGCATTCAGTTGAAAAACATAGCTGCCTCACGTCTTATTTCTTCTCCTCCTTGGCAATTGGTCAGGCAGACCTGACATTAACCACATTTAAAAAATCAGAAACTAATGAATTACAATATAAGCAAGAATATAATCAATTAAAACATAAATGTAGCAATTATAAATCCTTATTTACAGATGGGTCCAAGGATGGTGGCGCTGTAGCTTGTGCCACTGTCATTGGATCCAGAACAATATCTTCCAGATTACCAGATAATAGTTCTTTTTTCACAGCTGAAGCTAGCGCCATATTAACAGCTCTTAAATATATTCAAAGACACCCTAAACATAAACAATATATCATCTATTCAGACTCTCTTTCTTGTCTTCAATCGATTAAAAATTTATCATGTAAACATCCACTTTTAATTGATATTATTGAATTGCATAATGATCTTGCTACTGGCCAATACGACATCGTCTTTGGTTGGTTACCCAGCCACGTAGGCATTTATGGTAGCACAATGGCTGATCTTGCTGCCAAGGCGGCACTCAACAAATCCGTGACACCACTTCTTATCAAATACTCTGATTACAAAACTAGCATTAGAACCTACATCCGTGATCTGATGCAGAAGAAGTGGGACACCCAAGTAGGTATAAATAAATTACATGAAATAAAACCGTATATTGGTTACACCTACTTTGGCTGTCAGTCCAGATTTGAAGAGGTTATTTTAAGACGATGTCGTATTGGCCATACACGATATACACATGCATACCTATTGAAAGGTGAGGATCCTCCGTTTTGTATCCCAATGTGATGAGCGAGTCACGGTCAAGCATATCCTGCTTGACTGTGTTGAATTCTCCATCACAAGGGATAAGTATTATACAGTTAAAACAATCACGGATCTTTTTACAAGCATTAGGTCTCATTTAATTATTCGTTTTTTAAAAGAAATTGATTTTTTGGCTGAATTTTGAAAACTTGTTGTATAAATAGATGTATACTGAACATCATTGAAAACGCACCACCCCTAAAATTGTGGATTTCTAAGAGCAGAAGTGAGCAATCTATGTAAATTTTACATATTTGTGTAGACCAATGTTTGATAAAGAAAAGAAGCAAAAAACAATCAAGCAAAACAGTGAAGATTTAATGCAGCTGACAATGAAATAAAGATGGGGTCAAAATGGAAAGTCAGTAGCGTGTATGACCCCCGTTAGCAGCAACACAAGCTGTGCAACGTCTCCTCATTGAACGGATAAGTCTCTGAATAAAGTCCTGAGGCACTGCATTCCACTCTTGCTGCAAGGCATTGTCGAGTTCCCCAAGGTTGTTGATCTGCGGACGACGTGCGAGGCGTTGGCCGATGTAATCCCACAAGTGTTCGATGGGTGACAAATCTGGTGACAATGCAGGCCAATGAAGTAGAGGAATGTTGTTGTTAGCCAGATACTGTATCGAAACACGTGCAGTGTGGGCTCATGCATTGTCATGTTGAAATGTGTGCAGATCGTGATGCTGGTGAAAGAAGGGAACGACGTTGCTCTGAAGAATGTTGTCACGGTAGTAAACGGCATTCACTCTGCCACGACAAACAATCAGAGCGGTTCTGTGGTGATAACTTATCCCTCCCCACACCATAATGCTGCCTCCACCCCACCGATCGGTTTGCACAACACAATCCTGATGATAACGTTCACCCCGTCGACGCCATACCCGTAGACGCCCGTCAGCATTTCGCAAGTGAAAACGCGACTCGTCGGAGAACACCACACCATGCCAACGTCGTAACAACCACACACGATGCTGTTCAGCCCATTGTCGGCGTTCACGGCGATGCCTGTCAGTCAGGATGGGTCCAACGTAAGGGCGTCGACAACGTAACCCTGCCGCACGGAGACGGCGTCGGACGGTGGAAGCGCTGATCAAACCACGTCGACCCTGGACAGCGTTGGCGGTTCTGGCAGCGGGCAAGGTTCGATCCCGAATATGGCGCCGTACAATGTCTCGATCTTGACGAGGGGTGGTAACACGTGCCTGACCTGGGCGTTGCCGGTCCCTGCTGGTTCCTGTTTGTTGGTATCTGTTAGCAAGCCTCAGAATGGTCGAATGATGACACCCAAATCGTCGTGCAATGTTTCTGCTTGAAGCGCCGACCTGCAACATACCCAAGGCCTGTTCTCGTTCCTCTGGTGACAATCTTGGCATGGCGAAAAAACTTTACTTACGAAAGTACTGCGAAAATGAGAACGGTTTTGTGCCGAAGGTCATTTATACCCCTGAACAGCATGCTTTCTGCATGCAATTTGTGCCCTTCGTGTGTGATGTGCGTGAATTTTGTTGTTTTCATGTGATGTGTTCGATGATGTGTTCGAACGATCCGTTTTTTACTGTAGAGCGTTATTTACGATCTAGTGTGTTATTATCAAAATTCCCACCATTAATTTTCCATTTCCAAAAGATTCTATTGCCTTATTTCAAAATTTACAGGTGGTGCGTTTTCAATGATGTTCAGTATATTTTAATTATTGGAAGTTTGGATTAGTAACTTGAATTGTTGGTGGCTGTACCCTCAAAGGGGGTTGAAGTACCGTAAAATTATTGTCCTCCTGAGAGTGTACGTAAGTCCAAAAGCATTCACAGTAAATTTAAAATTTCCACTGTTCTTAATCGTAGTATATGTGTATTTTTAATTTTTGGCTAGATGTGACTAAGTTGCTGACAGCTGAGGGGATGATGTAAATCCAGCTAGGGTCCATGCAGGTAGCAAAGGTACTGTAAGTCCCCATGGCCCCTAGTATGGTGATCTACCTTCAGTTGTTGGCAATCTGTAGCCTGATTTTATGTTGTATTGTCCGAATAGTGATATTAGTTTTAACATTCCACACTAGTTTTAATCCCAATTGTGATATTCTAGTTGTTTTACTGTCCGTCGTTGACAGGTTTTTATAGTATCCATATATTTCATTTCAGTATTTAACGTTCTCGTCACGATATCGCTGAGATATTGCCGATGTGACGTTAAAGATTAACTCACTCACTCACTCACTCTCCTCCAGGAAATAAAGCAACAGGAGGTTCATCCGTTTTGGTACGGCAGGGCATAATACATAGCCCTGTCCCGCTTCATACGAATCTTCAAGCTGCAGCTGTTCGCCTAACCATGCACATTGCACTCACTCTATGCAGTTTATACATACCTCCCGCCTCTAGCATTAAAAAACCGGATCTTCAAAATCTATGTGATCAGCTTCCAAAGCCCTTCATAATCATGGGTGACCTCAATGGCCACAACCCGCTTTGGGGAGGTAGAAACACAAATCAAAAAGGTAAAATTATTGAAGAATTCATTTCAGATAATAATTTATGTATTTTTAATGGTGATGCAGCTACATATCTACATCCAGCTACAGGAACATATTCTTCCCTAGATTTATCTCTTGCAGACCCTATGTTATACAATGAATTTGAATGGATGGTCCATGACGATCTATGTGGGAGCGATCACTTTCCCACCATTCTCAAACTAATTGACCCTGGTGATGATCCACCTTTATCCAGAAGGAACTTCGCCAGGGCTGACTGGATATTATATGAAAAACTATGTACCGATCACTTAAAACATGATGTTTTTGCGACAAGTGAGTGAGTGAGTGAGTTAATATCTATCGTCACATCGGCAATATCTCAGCCATATCGTGACGAGAACATTTAATACTGAAATTATATATATATATATATATATATATATATATATATATATATATATATATATATATATATATATATATATATATATATATATATATATTATAAAACCTGTCAACGAGAGACAGTAAAACAACTAGAATATCACAGATGAGAATATAAAACTAGTAACTATACCTAAAACAATTGATCTATAAAGGACAATACAAGATAAAAATGGGCTATAGATTGCTAACATCTGAAAGTAGATCACCATACTAGGGACCATGGGGACTTACTGTACCTTTGCTACCTGCATGGACCCTAGCTGGATTTACATCATCCCCTCAGCCGTCAGCAATTTGGGAAACCTAGCCATGCAAATAAAAAGACACTTATGCTACGATTAAAAACATACATGAAAGTTTGAATTTACTTTGAATGTTTGTGGACTTACGTACCCTCTCTGGGGGACAATAGTTTTACAGTACTTCAACCCCCTTTGAGGATACAGCAACTAACAAGCACAGTCCTGAATTTAAACTTCCAATAATAAAATATTTATCTATTTACAATTCAGACAATAAATCTAATTCTTTTAAAAATGCAATGATTAAATGAGAGCTTGTGTTATTAAAAAGATCCTTCAGAGTTCGTGAATTAAAATACTGATCCCTTGTGATGGAATACTCGACACAATCAAGCAGGATATGCTTGACTGTGATTCTTCCATCACCAGGGATACAAAACAGAGGATCCTCACCTTTAAGCAAATATTTATGTGTATATCTTGTGTGGCCAATACGACATCGTCGCATGATGACCTCCTCAAATCTGGACTGACAACCCAAGTAGGTGTAACCAATATACGGTTTTATTTCATGTAATTTATTGATACCTACGTGAGTGTCCCACTTCTTCTGCATCAGATCACGGATATACGTTCTAATGCAAGCTTTGTAATCTGAATATGAAGAAAAAGTGGTGTCACAGATTTGTTGATCGGCCATCACATTTCCAGAAATACGTACGTGACTGGGTAACCAACAAAAGACGATGTCGTATTGGCCAGTAGCAAGAGTATTATGCAATTCAATAATTTCAATTAAAAGCGGATGTTTGCAAGAAATATTTTTAATAGCCTGAAGACAAGAAAGAGAGTCGGAATATATTATATACTGTTTACGTTTAGGGTGTCTTTGAATATATTTAAGAGCTGTTAATACGGCGTTAGCTTCTGCTGTAAAAATAGAACTATTATCTGGTAATCGAGAAGATATTGTTCTGGATCCAATGACAGTGGCACAAGCAACTGCACCACCGTCCTTGGAACCATCTGTAAATAAGGATTTGTAATTGTTATATGTATGTTTTAATTGAATATATTCTTGTTTATACTGTAATTCATTAGTTTCTGTTTTTTTAAATGATGTTAATGTTAGGTCAACCTGTGGCCTAACCAACTGCCTTGGGGGAGAGGAAAGAAATCGGGAAGGAGCTATATTGTTCAGCTCAATACCAGCAGCAGCAATAAAAGGCTTTATTCTATGCCCAAGAGGTGGAACAAGAGAAGACTTTTTGCTATAGAAATCCTCATAAAGGGGACTGAAGACACAGTTATATGCAGGGATAGATTCGTTAGAGTATTGTTTTATGATATTTTGTAAAGATAATTTGATACGGCGTTGTGCAAGAGATGGTTCATCGGCCTCAACGTAAAGACTGTCAATAGGTGAAGTTCCGAAGGACCCAAGATAAAGTCTTAGACCTTGGTGACGCACAGGATCAAGAAGTTTAAGATTGCTTTTGCAGGCTCCACCATAGACGATGGAGCCATAATCAAGTTTAGAACGAACGAGTGATGGATATAAATGGAGAAGGGTAGCTTGATCCCCTCCCCATTTTGAATTTGAAACCACTTTCAACAAGTCAAGAGCTTTCAGGCATTTAGTTTTAAGTGATTTAATATGTGGTAAAAACGTAAGTGTGAATCAAAGATTTGAACCAAGAATTTGGCTTCCTCCACAACTTTAATGGGTGTCCCATCTAGAGACAGTTTAGGGTCTTTATGTGGTTTGTATTTACGACAAAAATGTATGCAGTTAGTTTTGGAATTAGAAAATTTAAAGCCGTTTTCAAGACACCATTTATTAATCCTGTTTAAGCACAACTGCAATTGCCGTTCAATGGTATGCATATTTTTACCACGACAAGAAATATTAATAACGATCCATCAATTGAATCGTTTAAAACTTTAGATAAACTGTTGATCTTGATGCTAAAATGAGTGACTGACAAAATACTGCCTTGTGGAACACCCTGATCCTGATTGTAATGATCAGACAGGGTAGAGCCCACGCGGACCTGGAATTGTCTGTTATTTAAAAACTTGGCAATAAATTCAGGCAAACGACCTCGCAACCTGAAGTCATGTAAATCTCTTAAAATGCGATATTTCCAAGTGGTGTCATATGCTTTTTCAAGATCAAAAAAGATAGACACAGCGTGTTGTTTGTTAATCAGTGCGTTTTTTACAAATGATTCGAAACGCACTAAGTGATCGACAGTACTTCTGTTTTTCCGGAAACCACATTGTATATCTGTGATAAGGTTATTAGTTTCCAAGTACCAAACAAGTCGATTATTTATCATGCGTTCCATGGTCTTGCAAACACAGCTAGTTAATGAAATCGGACGATAATTGGACGGATCCTTATGATCACGTCCCGGTTTAGGTATTGGTACTACTATGGCGTCACGCCATGATGGAGGAAAGTTACCCGATGTCCAAATATCATCAAAAATATTTAGGAGAGTTTCTAGGCAGGACTCTGGTTAGTGCTTCAGGAGTTGATAATGTATGGAGTTCATGAATAGAAAACCTTTCATTATAATCTTCCCCATTATCAGAATTGAAATTAATAATTCTTTTCTTCTTGTTTTTGATACTGCTGGAATTTAGGTAAATAATTAGAAGAGGAAGAGTGTTTAGCGAGGGTTTCGCCCAGTTTATTTGCGATATCTGATTTATCAGTAAGTAATTGATCTCCATGTTTAAGATGATGGACAGTAGATTTAGTACCTTTACCCTTAATTTTCTGGACCATGTTCCATACCTTGGACATGGGTGTCCGAGAATTTATTTTAGATACATAATTTTGCCAAGATTGGCGTTTGTTCTGTTTAAAAGTACGCCGTGCTTTAGCATTTAAAATTTTAAATTGATTGAAATTATGCACCATGGGATGGCGACGGAAATAATGTTCTGCTTTATTCCTTGCCTTCCTAGCTTGTTTGCACGCATCGTTGAACCATGGTTTTCTTATGTGTGGAACTACAGAGGACTTTGGTATACACTCATCAGCTATGGAATTCAGGTCATCCGAAAAGCATTTAATGGCATCGGGAACGTCAATAAAACGTTCAGGTTTAAGTTTTTCAGCACACAGTGTTTCATGTAAAGCCCAGTTAGCCTTTTTAAAATTTCGTCTTCATGATGGAGGAACATTGGATGGCGTTACAACTTTTAACATAGTAGGAAAATGGTCACTTCCACAGAGGCCATCGTGGACTGACCATTCAAATTCATTTAATAGTTCGGAAGTTGTCAGTGACAAGTCAAGAGCAGAATAGGTCCCTGTACCAGGGTGTAAATATGTGTTGGAACCATCATTATAAATACATAAATCATTGTCAGAACAAAAGTCCTCCAACAATTTCCCTTTAGTGTTTGTAGTTACACTACCCCAGAGTGGGTTGTGCCCATTTAAATCTCCCATTATATTACAGGACTTCGGGAGCTGATCATATAGAGCTTGAAGATCAGTTTTAGCAAACGTCGAAGACGGAGAAATATAAAGAGAGCATAGCGTAAACGCTACATGTAAAGTAATTCTCACTGCAACAGCCTGCATATTGGTATTAAGTGAAACAGGGCTTTGAATAACGTTTTGTTTGACTAGAATGGATGATCCGCCAGTGGCCCGATCACCCGGGGGTGCAAAACAATTATATGTATTAAACTGACGAAGGTCAAATGTATCTGTGTGTTTTAAATATGTCTCTTGGAGACATATCGCTTAAGGTATAAAATCTTGGACTAATAGCTGTAATTCATGTAAATTAGTCCTTAATCCTCTGCAGTTCCACTGTACAATATTACTGGAATAAACTATCTTTTGGGGGGATTTATTGGGGATCTACCCCGCACTCTTTTGGAGGGCGACAAGCTATGTGCCCTAGAATGGACGTTTTCAGAAACGTCCATGTGTTCAAGAGACCCGTATTTATTGAACAATTGAATTTTGTTCTGTGACCCTTTTGGAGCTCTGCCACTTTGTTGTTTTGAAGCATCAGGCTTTGGCTTCGATTTATTTTTCACAGTTTGTTGACTATCAGCTGTACACTGAGACTTTGAGTGTGACTGAGATGATGATTTGTGATCAGAAGAAGACTTTGAGGTACTAGGAAGTGATTCCTCAGTCTGTGATGATACAGCAGGGTACAAAAGCTGTGGAGAATCGCAATTTACCCAAGTCAAGGTAGTTTGGCAGCCTGTGGTTGATGTAGTGTTAGATTTAGATCCCGATGATGGTTTTGCTACTGTAGCATAAGTTTGTGGAAGATCAGATGTCTTTACCAGTTTTTTGGCCTCGGAAAGAGAGATATTTTGAGTAAATTTGATTTTATTCATTTCCATTTGCTCTTTCCAAATAGGACATTGCTTAGAAAATGAAGAGTGGTCGCCTGAGCAGTTGGTGCATTTTTTGTAATCACTGTCACAATCTTCTGTTGTGTGTGTCTTCTCACCACAGTGAGCACACACAACAGACAATATGCATGTATTCACGCCATGTCCATGTTTCTGGCATTTAAAACACCTGAGCGGGTTGGGGATGTAGGTATCAACTTGTATGTTACAGTAGCCTGCCTTCACTGATTTAGGAGCATTTGGACATGAAAAAGTAAACAGATAGGTATTAGTTTTGAATGTTTCATTGTTTTTTAGGGTTGAAAAGCGCTTCACATACAGCACACCTTGATCTTTCATCTCTGATCCTATGTCAATTTCGGACATATCAGCAAACAATCGATCACGATCTCTGATGATACCTTTACTAGTATTCAAGGTCTTGTGAGCAGAGACCGTGACCGGAATCCCCACGAAAGATTTCATGTTCATCAGGTTCGTTGCTTGTTGCTTTTTCCCGCATTCGACTAGCAGGGCACCCGAACGCAAGCGTCTAATGTTTTCCACCTCTCCAGCAACACCTTGAATACCCTTGGATACAGCAAAGGGGTTCAACTTTAACGGTGTCTTGTCAGGAGTCTCAATAACAACGAAACGCGGCCAATATTCAATCGATGCAGACGGTCTATGGTCAGTATCAACAGGGTCAATATCAAGTGGACGTTTTGTTTTTTGGGTTGGGGTTTCAAACGCCATAGTTAGTGTAATATGGTTCATCATCCGAGCTCCCCACCCACCATGGAGTATCACAAGGACAATGCTAAAGCAAGCGGGCCTCCAGCTTGCAGCACCAAGGATACCCGGATTTGCGACAAGTGAAGATCCAGTACAACTGTTTTCTGATATACTGAATGATACTGCTGACCAAACTATTCCCAAGTCCTCTGCAGTTCCACAGGTTCCTAAACCATGGTTCAATAACGAATGTAAACAGGACAGAAAGTGTAGAAAGAAAGCTGAGAAGTATTTTCGCAAACACCCTACTGTACATAATCTAGATGAAGTTAAAATTCTAAATGCCAAAGCTAGACGTGCTTTTAAACAAAATAAGCGTCAGTCATGGCGAAATTACGTTTCTAAAATAAATTCACGCACGCCTATGTCAAAGGTGTGGAACATGATTCAAAGAATAAAGGGCAAAGGTTCCAAATCTACTGTTCAACATCTGAAGGATGGTGATCATTTATTAACTAACAAAACTGACATTGCAAATAAACTTGGTGAAACTCTCGCCAAGCATTCATCTTCTTCCAATTATGTTCCTGAGTTTTAAAAGTTTCAGAAACAACAAGAGAAGAAAAGCTTAAATTTTAACTCAAACAATGGTGAAGATTATAATGAATTATTTTCACTACACGAGTTACATACTGTCCTTGAGCAAGCTTATGATACAGCAGCAGGGGCTGATGATATACACTATCAGCTCCTGAAGCATTTGCCCAAATCATGTCTGGAAACGTTGCTTAATATTTTTGATTCAATATGGACTTCAGGGAACTTCCCAGCTTCCTGGCGTAAAGCCATTGTAGTACCCATTCCAAAACCTGGCCGGGATCATACTGATCCTTCGAATTACAGACCAATCTCTTTAACGAGTTGTGTCTGCAAAACCATCGAAAGAATTGTAAATAATAGATTAACATGGTATCTTGAATCCAATAATCTTATAACAAATATTCAATGTGGTTTCAGGAAAAATCGCAGTACCATTGATCATTTGGTACGTTTAGAATCCTTTGTTATCCTTTGTCTGTCACTCTTTTTAGTATAAAGATAAATAGTTTATCAAAAGTCTTAAACGATTCAATTGATGGATCGTTATTTGTGGATGATTTTAATATTTCTTGTCGTGGTAAAAATATGCATACCATTGAACGGCAACTGCAGTTGTGTTTAAACAAGATTAATAAATGGTGTCTTGAAAACGGCTTTAAATTTTCTAAATCAAAAACTAATTGCATACATTTTTGTCGCAAATACAAACCACATAATGACCCTGATCTATATCTAGATGGCACTCCCATCAAAGTAGTCAAGGAGGCCAAGTTCTTGGGATTAATTTTTGACTCACATTTAACGTTTCTGCTTCATATTAAATCCCTTAAAACTAAATGCCTGAAGGCACTTGATTTGTTAAAAGTTGTTTCCAATTCTAAGTGGGGAGGAGACCAAACTACCCTACTCCACTTATACAGATCTCTCATCCGTTCGAAACTTGATTACGGCTCCATCGTTTATGGTGGAGCCTGTAAAAGCAACCTCAAAATACTTGATTCTGTCCATCACCAAGGCTTAAGACTTTGTCTAGGGTCTTTTAGAACTTCACCTATTGAAAGTCTTTACGTTGAGGCCGATGAACCATCTCTTGAGCAGCGCCGTTTAAAATTAGCTTTACAGTACGCTATTAAGTTATACTCTAATCAAACAAACCCTGCATATAACTGTGTTTTCAATCCCCTTTATGAGGATTTATACAAGAGAAAGGCTTCCCTTGTTCCGCCTTTAGGACAAAGAATTAAACCCTTTCTTTCTTCGACCGGCATTGAGCTGGAAAACATAGCTCCCTCCCGTCTTCCTTCTTCTCCTCCTTGGCAGTTGGTCAGGCCCCAAGTAGACCTGACATTGACCACATTTAAAAAATCAGAAACTAATGAATTACAATACAAACAAGCATATAACCAATTAAAACATAAATATAGCAATTACAAACCCTTATTTACAGATGGGTCCAAGGCCGGTGGCGCAGTGGCCTGTGCTACTGTCATTGGATCCAGAACAATATCTTCTAGATTACCAGATAATAGTTCTATTTTTACAGCTGAAGCTAACGCCATACTAACGGCTCTTAAATATATCCAAAGACACCCTAAACAGAAACAGTATATAATCTATTCCGACTCTCTTTCTTGCCTTCAGGCTATTAAAAATATTTCTTGCAAACATCCACTTTTAATTGAAATTATTGAATTGCATAATGATCTTGCTACTGGCCAATACGACATCGTCTTCTGTTGGTTACCCAGCCACGTGGGCATTTCTGGTAACACGATGGCCGATCTAGCTGCTAAAGCAGCACTCAACAAATCTGTGACACCACTTCTTATTCCTTACAGCGATTACAAAGCCACCATTAGATCTTACATCCGTTATCTGATGCGAAAAAAGTGGGACACCCAAGTAGGTATAAACAAATTACATGCGATAAAACCCTATATTGGTTACACCTGCTTGGGTTGTCAGAGATTTGAGATTTGAAGAGGTCATTATGCGACGATGTCGCATTGGCCACACAAGATACACGCAAGAATATACTAAAAGGTGAGGATCCTCCGTTTTGTATCCCTTGTGATGAAAGAATCACAGTCAAGCATATCTTGCTTGACTGTGTTGAGTATTCCATCACAAGGGACACTTATTTCAAATCAAGAACAATGAAGGATCTTTTTAACAATACTAGTGCTCATTTAATCATAGGATTTTTAAAAGAATTAGATCTGTTAACTGATTTGTAAATAGTTATATATTTTATAATTGGAAGTTTAAATTAGTAACTCAATATGTTAGTGGCTGTACCCTCAAAGGGGGTTAAAGTACTGTAAAATTATTGTCCTCATAAGAGGTTACGTAAGTCCCGAAACATTTGATGTAAATTTAAGGTTTCCAGGTTTTTAATCGCAGTATTTTTGTCATTTTAAGGTATGGCCAATTCTCCGCATAAATGCCACTGACTGAAGGGATGGTGTAAATCCAGCTAGGGTCCATGTAGGTAGCAAAAGTAATGTAAGTCCCCATGGTCCCTAGTATGGTGATCTACCTTCAGTTGTTGGCAATCCATAGCCCATTTTTATATTGTATTGTCCTCTTGTAGTTGAACTGTTTTAGATCTAATTACTAGTTTTACATTCTCTGTGATATTCTAGTTGTTTTACTGTCCTTTGTTGACAGGTTTTTATGATATAAATGTATTCCATGTCCTGTCTAATGTTCTCACGATATGGCTGAAATATTGCCGATGTGACGTTAAATATTAACTCACTCACTCATAGAAACTCCAGTTGGCCTTTTTAAAATTCCATCTAGATGATGGAGGGACATCAGATGGGTTCAGGGGTTTTAAGATTGTTGGGAAATGGTCACTTCCACAAAGGTCGTCGTGGACTGACCATTCAAACTCAGTCAATAGACCAGAATCAGTAAGTGACAAATCAAGAGCTGAATAGGTTCCTGTGCCAGGGTGTAAATATGTATTTGAACAATCATTATATATGCATAAATCATTGTTTGTAATAAACTCCTCCAGTACTTTCCCTTTAGTATTGACAGTTGTACCACCCCAGAGTGGGTTGTGGCCATTAAAATCACCCATTATAATACAGGGTTTCGGGAGTTGATTGTAAAGGGTTTGAATATCAGCCTGCTGAAGAGCTGAAGATGGTGGAATATATAGCGAGCAGAGAGTAAAAGTAACATGCAAAGTAAGTCGTACTGCAACAGCTTGAAGATTAGTTTTAAGGATAGCAGGGCTTTGGAGTACATTATGTCTCACAAGGATGGATGATCCTCCCGTGGCCCTATCACCCGGAGGAGAAAAAGAATGATATGCATTGAAGTGACGCAGACTGAAATTATCTGTCTGCTTTAAATATGTTTCCTGAAGACAGAATGCTGATGGACTAATGTCCTGGACCAATAGCAGTAAGTCGTTAAAGTTGGCCTTCAGTCCTCGGCAATTCCACTGTATAATATTGTTTGGAGAATCTATCTTTTGGGAGGTATGACTGGGGATCTACCCCGTACCTTTTTAGAGGGCGATAAGCTTTGCGCCCGTGGATGGATGGTTTCAGCCACATCCATTCTTTCAAGAGATCCAAACCTATTAAATAGTTGGATGGAATTATCTGACCCCTTTGAAATCCTATCACTTTGTCCTTTCGAAGATTCAGTCCTTGATTTGCTTTGTGTCACATTTCTTTGAGATATTTGTGGTTTTTGTGCTTGAGACTTCGTCTGAGTGAGAGATGATGATTGACCTTGAGAAAGAGTCTGTATGTCAGAGCGTGAATCAGATGTTTGAGTTGACTGTTCATTTGAATATATTTGAGGCGCTTCAGAGTTCATCCACGTAAAGTCTGTCTGGCAGTCAACAGATGATGTTGTGACTTTGGTTGTTATTTCAGGGGTTGTCTGGAGGACAGACGCATAAGTTTCCGTGCCTTCCTCAGACTGAACAAATTTCTTTGCTTCAGCAAAACTGATGTTTCTGGAAAATTTAATTCTATTTATTTTCATGTGGTGTTTCCAGACAGGACAGTCTTTAGAGTATGATGGGTGACTCTCTGAACAGTTGGTACATTTTTTAGCATCATTGTCACAGTCTTCAGTTGTATGAGTTTGTTCACCGCAATGAGCACATGTGACAGATCTTGTGCATATATTGACGCCATGGCGAAATCTTTGACATTTGAAACACCTTAATGGGTTTGGAATAAAGGTGTCAACTTTGATATTGCTGTAACCTGCTTTGATTGATGTCGGAGCAGTCGGCGTGGAAAATGAAAAAAGGTACGTGTTGGTTGGTTGTGTTTGTGAGTTCTTTCGTGTTGAGAACCGTTTAACAAACATAACGTCTTGATTTCTCATCTCAAACACTATGTCAGCTTCCGTCATATCAGCAAACAACTGATCCCTGTCTCGTACAATTCCTTTACTGGTATTGAGCATTCTATGTGCTGTAACTAAAACAGGAACGCCGACAAATGAAACTGTTGACATAAGGTTGGTAGATTGCTGTTTCCTGTTGCATTCTATCAGCAAAGAACCTGATCGTAATCTTCGGACGTTTTTAACTTCACCAGCTATGCCTTGAATACCCTTAGATATGGCAAAAGGGTTAAGTTTGAGAGGTGTTTTGTCAACTGTCTCAAGCACTAAAAATCGTGGCCAATGTTCTACAGATTTTAATGGTCTTTGCTCATCTTCATTATCCAGTGGACGTTTTGGGTTTTTTTGGAAGGGGTTTGGTATTCCATGTTTGTTGGTTATTTGTTTCATCATCCGAGCTCCCCACCCACCACGGAGTATCACAAGGACAATGCTAAATACAAGTGGGTCTCCAACTTGCAGCACCAAGGATACCCGGATGATATACTCCAGCAGAAACATTAAAAGATTAACAATTCTACCAGATTGGCCCATGAGCCACCGCCTTCTGGGCATAAGACTCTAGGCAAAGTTCAAAACATCATATTGAAAGGTCGTTGACATTTGATATAAACAAATGTGCCAAGTCCAAAAGTAAACTTTTTCAAATTACATTTGTGTAATGACTTACAAGTCCATACACAGGGCTTGGCGTGACCAGCCGATTGATAGAATCGGGCCGATTCTACCACCCGTCTAGGTGAAGTAAGGGCCGAAGTGGTGTGTTGGGCAACAGGAACACGATTCAGGCTCCTATTGCCCTCAACCACCAGACTACCGTCCTCCACCGACACGGGACGCAACCCACGGCAAACAGGTTGCCCAATTCTTGCGACCAGCAATCGGGTGCTATGGACCTAGTTGACCCGGTTCCACACGGGGATTGGAACGGCTCTTGGCGTTACCCAGCACCCACCACGAGGAGGTGGCCGTTCACGGGTGCCTTCTTATCTGTGACCAATCGTATCAGGAGATACCTGTCACAGAGGAAATGACAGGTGATGGGGCGTGGGCTAAATTTCTGAAGAGCACGTTCGGTCACTAGACAGCTTGGTTACAGACTGACTATTGGTTTGATCGTTGACCAATCGATATGCTGGATTTCAGTTTTATCAACTCTAGCTATCATGAAAAAGTTTGTGTATCGTAAACATACATAATCATGAGGATGCCTGAAATGTACATGTAGGACTTACAAGCACTTTGAGTTTATTTTTCTTTAAAGCGCTCCAATCAGATTATTTTTATCCCAGGTAACCCAAATCAACCATTGAGTAGAGAGAGTATTTATTTGCATATACATTTTGCGCACACTACTTGTACATCAAACATAATGGCTTGCTGAACGTTTCAATATAATCTGCACATTGTTACGAATAAATATCACAATTCAAGTAGATGTATTATAGAATTAAAATAAGTTACACGATACTGATTTATTGTGATGTATACACTTGCACTTGAATCTCCCCAAATATTTATGAAGATGGGCATACTTGTATTTGTTTTGAAAGCAAACGAATTTCAGAAGATTGACAATGGACTCCACGAAATGAATGAATGAATGATTTAATTTAGAAGAATGTTTTTCAACCTTGTCACCGTTAATTCAATCAATGTGCAAACAGAGTATCTTAGTATTCACTCCCAATGACGAGTAACAAACACTTACCTCCTGTAACAACATCCCATAATCCCCTTTCTTGCAGACGTGTTCATTTGCCTGTATAAGCCCCCGACATTGCAAGCAATTGTTATCAAAACACATTAATAGTTCTTCTGATTACCACAGAAAGTAACCTCTCTCGTAAGAAAAGCTAATTTTTGATCATTACTGCTAAATTGAATGAAATAATAGGTACAATACGAATTCCAAATTTAACACCCCCAATATGCGGCTCTTGCTGAATGGGAGGTACTTTTTATCATCCCCAATATGCGGCTCTCGCTGAATAAGAGGTGCTTTTTATAACCCCCAATACGCGACTCTCGCTGTGAGAAGCTAATTAATTTGACCCGCATATGCGTCTCTCGGTCTTAATGAGTTAAAGATTCTGTTAAATACACACTTATAGATCAGTTTAAGCAATCATGGAATGCTGACCTCGAAAACTCATCAAAAGGTAAATATTACTCCCTATATAAGAATGCGCTCCACCTAGAGCCTTATTTAACCAGCCTCCCATTGGAACAACGTGTTTGGTTAACGAAATTGAGTACGTGTAATCACAGATTACCGATTGATACCGGCAGAAAACAGACTATGTACAATCTGTAACCACAACGCTATATATGACGAATTTCACGCGTGGTCGACCGCTGCATCAGTCTGACGACAGTTGCTCTTGTGCATCCAAAGGTTCTGGCGATGGCAGTGTTGGTCGCTCCTTGCTGTGCCATTCCGATAGCTCCCTCTCGCTGAACTTGACTCAAACGTGGCGTACCTCTTGTTTTTTTTCTGATCACTGTGTCCCTAACGTGTCCCATCGACTGATTTATTCCGCCAAAATGCACGTGCATTTCGTGTTACACGTGAAAATGACGTTTTTCGATTTAATGATGCGTTTATTGACCTTGAAACCTTATTTATGTGAACACATGTAAATGTAAACTGTTCTCTTTTGAGGAACAGCTTAGCATTTACATAAAATCATTAGCACTATTGTATGCAGATGACAGTGTTTTGTTACTCGTAATGTGCTGAAGAATTACAGTTACCATTGTTCCGTCATAACTATTCTTTGACGTCATATGTTATTATCGAACAGTGATGTCTTCAACTTAAGTAAATATCTTTATTTATAGTTCTAGGCACCCGTGAAGAGCCACCTCCTCGTGGTGGGTGCTGGGTAACACTAAGTGCTCTTCTCCTGTGTGGACCCGGGACAGAATGTGTTCACAGCACCCCATTCCTGGTCGTAAGAGACAAAATTGGGCAACTTGATGGCCGTGGGTTGCGCCCCTGCGTGGAGGAGGGGATCCTGGTGGTTGAGGGTACTAGAACAAGGACTAGGTGGTCCTGTTGCCCAACACACCACTTTGGCCCTAACGTCACCTAGACGGGTGGTTGAATAGGCCCGATTCAATCAATCGGCTGGTCACGCCACGCCCTGTGCTACATTAATATACTGTTGCACCAAATTTTGAAAATTATCATATGATATCTTTTAAAGTCTTGGTGAATTTTTAGGACTCTGAATTTCAATACATAAGTTAATATCGGTTTTGCCTAGAGTTGTATGCCAGAAGGCGGTGGCTCATTTGCCAATCTGGTGGAATCATTAATCTATTAATTTTTCTACTGGAATATATCATCCGGGCATGCTTGGTGTTGCAGGCTGGAGATCCGCTTGTTTTTAGCATTGTCCTGGTGATACTCCGTGGTGGCTGAGGAGCTCGGATGATGAAAGAATACAAATTCAATATGGCTTTCGACACTCACTAAAAAAACTAAACGTCCACTCGACAATGATGATGAACAGTGATCTTCACAGTCTATCGATTACTGGCCACGGTCTAAAGTGATTGAGACTATTGATAAAATGCCTCTGAAGTTAAATCCGTTGCAGTTTCTAAAGGTATTCATGGCACTGCAGGAGACGTGAAAAACATTACACGCTCACATCCCGGTGCTTTGTTAGTCGAATGTAGCAAACGACACCAAGCATCTAACCTCATTTACCTTGAATCGTTTGTAGGTGTACCCGTTTCAGTTTCTGTGCACCGAACTCTTAACACCAGCAAAGGTATTGTACGAGACCTGGATCGATTGTTCGCTGACACGACAGAACTGGATATAGTCACAGAAATGAAAGATCAAGGAGTTACCTTTGTTTATCACCCGTAAAAATTCAGAAATTCATCAGACAAACACATATCTGATTTCGTTTTCCTCGCCAACTGCACCTCAACCAGTAAAGGCGGGATACTGCAATATCAGGGTTGATACATGCATTCCTAACCCTCTCAGATGTTTCAAATATCAGACGTTTGGCCACGGTATGAACACCTGCACATTGTCTGTTACATGCGCTCACTGCAGTGAGAAGACACATGTAACAGAAGATTGTGACAGCATTTTTAGAAAGTGCGCCAACTGCTTTGGAACACACTCATCCTATCTAAGGGCTGTCCGATGTGGAAACAGCAGATGGAGATTAATAAGAAAGGTGAAACATTCATACCACAGGACACATCACCATCTCAATCTCACTAAACCCTGTATCATAATGGGTGATCTAAACGACCATAAACCGATCTTTGGCGGTGCAAACACTAAAGGTAAAATATTGGAAGATTATATCCAATAATGACTTGTGTATATACATAATGACGATTCAAGCACGTATCTGCATTCTGCGACTGGAACCTACTCTTTTGCTTGCAGACTCTAATCTAACTTAATGAATTGCAAATAACATTGGCGAAACTCTTGCCAAAAAATCATCATCGGCAAATTATGTCCCTGAGTTTCAGAAATATCAGAAACAACAGGACAAGACAAAACTTAATTTCAAATCAAATAATGGTAAAGATTACAATGAAGTGTTTTCATTACATGAGCTAGAAACTGCCCTTGAGCAAGCTCATGACACTGCAACTGGTGATGATAATATCCATTACCAGCTACTGAAACATTTACCTGAACCGGGGATCATACGGATCCGTCGAATTACAGACCGATATCTCTAACTAGCTGTGTCTGCAAAGCCATGGGACGTATGGTGAATGGTATCTTGAAACCAATAACCTTATAACAAACATTCAATGTGGTTTCAGGAAAACTCGTAGTACCATTGATCATTTGGTACGTTTAGAATCCTTTGTCACAAATGCCATAGTTAATAAACATCATGCTGTATCAAATTTCTTTGATGATACGACCTGGAAGCATGGCATTTTAAAGGATTTACATGAGTTTTGTTTGAGAGGCCGTTTGCCTCTTTTTTATATCACAGTTCTTAAAACAGAAGATTTCAAGTCCGACTTGATTCAACCCTGTCTGATCATTACAATCAGGATCAGGGTGTCCCCCAAGGCAGTATGTTGTCTGCCACATTGTTTAGCATTAAGATCAACAGCTTATGTAAAGTTTTAAATGATTCAATTGATGGATCATTATTTGTGGATGATTTTAATATTTCTTGTCGCGGGAAAAATATGTTTACTATTGAACGGCAAATGCAGTCATGTTTAAACAAAATAAATAAACGGTGTCTTGAAATCGGCTTTAAATTTTGTAAATCCAAAACGAATTGTATAAATTTCTGTAGAATATATAAGCCCCATAAGGACCCGAATTATCTTTGAATGGCACTCCCTTCCAAGTTGTAAAGGAGGTCAAGTTCTTGGGCCTAGTTTTCGATTCCCATTTAACTTTTTTTGCCGTATATCAAGTCCCTTTAATTAAAGCCAAATGCCTGAAAGCACTCGATTTGTTGAAAGTTGTTTCAAAGTGGGGAGGGGATCAAGCTACCCTCCTACACATATATCGATCGCTGGTCCGTTCAAAACTTAAATATGGCGCCATCGTTTATGGTGGAGCCTGCAAAAGTAATCTTAAACTATTAGATTCTGTCCATCACCAAGATCTAAGACTTTGTCTTGGGTCTTTCAGAACTTCACCTGTTGACAGTCTCTACGTTGAGGCCGACGAACCACCACTTGCACAACGACGTATAAGGTTGACGTGACGTGATCATACGTTATAACACGTCGTATAAAACAGTCTTTACAATACATTACCAAATTATATTCTAATGAATCTAACCCTGCCTTTAATTGTGTCTTCAATCCACTTTATGAACATTTGTACAAGAAGAAATCTTCTCTGGTTTCACCTCTAGGGCACAGAATTAAACCCTTTCTTTCTTCGACTGGTATTAAGCTGGAAAACATAGCTCCCTCCCGTCTTCTTTCTTCTCCTCCTTGGCAATTGGTTAGGCCCCAAAATTAACTGCATTTAGAAAATCAGTAACTGATGACTTACAGTATAAACAAGAGTGAGTGAGTGAGTTAATATTTTACGTCACATCGGCAATATCTCAGCCATATCGTGACAAGAACAACTAATATCAAAATCAAGTATATGTCTACTATAAAACCTGTCAACGACGGACAGTAAAACAGCTAGAATATCACAATTTCAATTAAAACTAGCATGGAAAGTTAAAAATAACATCATCATTTGGACAATACACTATAAAATCAGGCTATAGATCGCCAACAACTGAAGGTAGATCACCATACTAGGACCATGGGGACTTACAGTACCTTTGCTACCTACATGGACCCTAGTTGGATTTACACCATCCCTTCAACCGCTGGCGAGTGTACAATATGCTAGCCACAATTAAAACAACAGGAATACTACCCTCTCAGGAGGACAATAATTTTACGGTACTTCAACCCCCTTTGAGGGTACAGCCACTAACAATTCTAGTTACTAATCCAAACTACCAATTATTAAAATACATCTTTTTACAGAAACATATTGCTCAAAGTTCAGTCAAAAAATCAATTTCTTTTAAAAAACCAAGAATTAAATGAAAACTAACGCTGCTAAAAAGATCCTTCATTGTTGTAACTGAAAAATACATATCCCTTGTGATGGAGAATTCAACACAGTCAAGCAGAATATGCTTGACTGTAACTCTCTCATCACAAGGGATACGGAAAGGAGGATCCTCACCTTTTAACAGGTACGCATGAGTATATCGAGTGTGTCCAATACGACATCGTCGTAGAATAACCTCTTCAAATCTGGACTGACAACCCAAGTGGGTATAACCAATGTAAGGTTTTATATCATGTAATTTATTCATACCCACTTGGGTGTCCCACTTCTTCTGCATCAGATCACGGATATAACATCTAATCGTGGCTTTGTAATCACTGTAAGGAATAAGCAGTAATGTCACAGATTTGTTGAGTGCTGCTTTAGCAGCAAGATCAGCCAATGTGTTACCAGAGATCCCGACATGGCTGGGTAACCAACAGAAGACGATGTCGTATTGGCCAGTAGCAAGATCATTATACAATTCAATGATTTCTATTAAAAGTGGATGTTTACAAGAAATATTTTCAATAGCCTGAAGGCAAGAAAGAGAGTCGGAATAAATTATATATTGTTTGCGTTTAGGGTGTCTTTGAATATATTTAAGGGCTGTTAATATGGCGTTAGCCTCTGCGGTAAAAATAGAACTATTATCGGGTAATCTAGAAGACATTGTTCTGGATCCAATGACAGTGGCACAAGCTACTGCGCCACCGTCCTTGGATCCATCTGTAAATAAGGATTTATAACTGCTATATTTATGTTTCAATTGATTATATTCTTGTTTATACTGTAATTCATTAGTTTCTGATTTTTTAAACCTCGTCAATGTTAGGTCCACTGCGGGCCTAATCAACTGCCAAGGAGGAGAAGAAAGAAGACGGGAAGGAGCTATATTTTCCAGCTCAATGCCGGCAGCAGCAAGAAATGGTTTAATTCTTAAACCAAGAGGCGGTACAAGCGAAGATTTCATATTGTATAAGTCCTCACACAGAGGACTGAAAACACAGTTATATGCAGGGTTTGACTCACTGGAATATAATTTTGTTACATACTGTAAAGCTAATTTGATACGTCGCTGCTCAAGAGATGGCTCATCGGCCTCAACGTACATGCTGTCAACAGGTGAAGTTCGAAAGGAGCCAAGACAAAGTCTTAGACCTTGATGGTGAACAGAATCTAAACGTTTCAGGTTGCTTTTACAGCCTCCACCGTATACAATGGAGCCATAATCAAGTTTTGACCGGATCAGTGATCGATAAAGTTGCAGGAGGGTAGCTTGGTCCCCTCCCCATTTAGAATTTGAAACGACTTTCAACAAGTCAAGTGCCTTCAGGCATTTAGTTTTGAGGGATTTGATATGTGGTAGAAACGTTAAATGCGAGTCAAAAATTAATCCCAAGAGCTTGGCCTCCTTTACAACTTTGATGGGAGTGCCATCTAGAGATAGTTCAGGGTCCTTATGTGGCTTATATGTTCTGCAAAAATGTATACAACTAGTTTTGGACTTCGAAAATTTGAAGCCGTTTTCAAGACACCATTTATTTATTTTGTTTAAACACAACTGCAGTTGCCGTTCAATAGCATGCATATTTTTACCTCGGCAAGAAATATTAAAATCATCCACGAAAAGCGATCCATCAATTGAATCGTTTAAAACTTTTGATAAACTGTTGATCTTGATGCTAAAAAGAGTGACAGATAAAATACTGCCTTGAGGAACACCCTGATCCTGATTGTAATGATCAGACAGGGTAGAACCCACACGGACCTGGAATTGTCTGTCATTTAAAAAGTTGGCAATAAATTGAGGTAAACGACCTCGCAAACCAAAGTCATGTAAATCCCTCAAAATACCATGTTTCCACGTTGTGTCATATGCTTTTTCAAGATCAAAAAAGATAGACACAGCATGTTGTTTATTAATTAGTGCGTTTTTAACAAATGACTCCAGTCGCACTAAGTGATCGACAGTACTTCTGTTTTTACGGAAACCACATTGTATATCTGTGATAAGATTATTTGTTTCCAAGTACCAAACAAGTCGATTATTTATCATGCGTTCCATGGTCTTGCAAACACAGCTAGTTAGTGAAATAGGTCGATAATTGGACGGATCCGTATGATCACGTCCAGGTTTAGGTATTGGTACTACTATGGCGTAACGCCATGACGGAGGAAAGTTACCCGATGTCCAAATATCATCAAAAATATTGAGAAGCGTTTCTAGGCAGGATTCTGGTAAGTGCTTCAGGAGTTGATAATGTATGTTATCAGCTCCTGTAGCAGTGTCATGAGCTTGATCAAGAGCAGTATGGAGTTAATGAATAGAAAACGTTTCATTATAATCTTCCCCATTATCAGAATTGTAATTAATAGTTTTCTTTTCTTGTTGTTTTTGATATTGCTTAAATTTAGGTACATAATTTGAAGAGGAAGAGTGTTTAGCAAGAGTTTCACCCAGTTTATTAGCAATATCTGATTTATCAGTAAGCAATTGATCTCCATGTTTAAGATGATGGACAGTAGATTTAGTACCTTTACCTTTGATTTTCTGGACCATGTTCCATACTTTGGACATTGGTGTCCGAGAATTTATTTTGGATGCATAATTTTGCCAAGATTGGCGTTTGTTCTGTTTAAAAGTACGCCGTGCTTTAGCATTTAAAATCTTAAATTTATTGAAATTATGCACCATAGGATGGCGACGGAAATAATGTTCTGCTTTTTTCCTTGCCTTCCTAGCTTGTTTGCACTCATCGTTGAACCATGGTTTTCTTATGTGTGGAACTGTAGAGGACTTTGGTATACACTCATCAGCTATGGAATTCAGTTCATCAGAAAAAGATTTGATAGCATCAGGAACGTCAATAAAACGTTCGGGTTTAAGTTTTTCAGCACACAGTGTTTCATATAAAGCCCAGTTAGCCTCTTTAAAATTCCGCCTTGATGATGGAGGAACATCAGATGGAGTTACAGCTTTTAATATAGTAGGAAAATGGTCACTTCCACAGAGGTCATCGTGGACTGACCATTCGAATTCATTTAATAGTTCGGAATTTGTCAATGACAAGTCGAGAGGAGAATACGTCCCTGTACCAGGGTGTAAATATGTGTTGGAACCATCATTATAAATACATAAGTCATTGTCAGAACAAAAGTCCTCCAACAACTTACCTCTAGGGTTTGTATTTACACTACCCCAGAGTGGGTTGTGCCCATTTAAATCTCCCATTATAATACAGGGCTTCGGGAGTTGATCATATAGAGCTTGAAGATCAGTTTTAGTGAACGTCGAAGACGGTGAAATATAAAGAGAGCATAGTGTAAACGCTACGAGTAAGGTAATTCTCACTGCAACAGCCTGCATATTAGTATTAAGTGAAACAGGGCTTTGAATAACGTTTTGTCTGACTAAAACGGATGACCCGCCAGTAGCTCTATCACCCGGAGGTGAAAAAGAACGATATGCATTAAAATGACGAAGGTCAAATGTATCTGTTTGCTTTAAATATGTCTCTTGGAGACATATCACTGAAGGTGTGAAATCTTGGACTAATAGCTGTAATTCATGTAAATTAGTCCTCAATCCTCTGCAGTTCCACTGTACAATATTATTGGAATAAACTATGTTTTGGGGGGATTTATTGGGGATCTACCCCGCACTCTTTTGGAGGGCGACAAGCTATGTGCCCTAGAATGGACGTTTTCAGAAACGTCCATGTCTTCAAGAGACCCGTATTTATTAAACAGTTGAATTTTGTTCTGTGACCCTTTAGGAGCTCTGCCACTTTGTTGTTTTGAAGCATCAGGCTTAGGCTTCGGTTTACTTTTCACAGTGTGTTGACTATCAGCTGTCGATTGAGAGTTTGAGTGTGACTGAGATGATGATTTGTGATCAGAAGAAGACTTTGATGTAATAGGAAGTGATCCCTCAGTCTGTGATGATATAGCAGTGCACAAAGTCTGTGGAGAATCACAATTGACCCAAGTCAAGGTAGTTTGGCACCCTGTGGTTGATGTTGTTTTAGAGCTACACCCCGATGATATTTTTGTTACTGTAGCATAACTTTCCGAAAGTTCAGATCTCTTTACCAGTTTTTTGGCCTCAGAAAAAGAGATATTTTGTGTAAATTTTATTTTATTGATCTCCATTTGTTCTTTCCAAATTGGACACTGTTTAGAAAATGAAGAATGGTCGCCTGAGCAATTGGTACATTTTTTATAGTCACTGTCACAATCTTCTGTTGTGTGTGTCTTCTCACCACAGTGAGCACACACAACAGACAATGTGCAAGTATTTACGCCGTGTCCAAATTTCTGGCATTTAAAACACCTGAGCGAGTTGGGGATGTAGGTATCAACTGGAATGTTACAGTAGCCTGCATTCACTGATTTAGGAGCATTAGGACATGAAAAAGTAAACAGATAGGTGTTCGTTTTGATGGTTTCACTGTTTCTCCGAGTTGAAAAGCGCTTGACAAAGAGTACACCCTGATCCTTCATTTCAGATCCTATATCAAGTTCCGACATATCATCAAACAATCGGTCTCGATCTCTAACGATACCTTTGCTTGAATTCAAGGTTTTGTGTGCAGAAACCGTGACCGGAATACCCACGAAAGATTTGATGTTCAGCAAATTAGTTGCTTGTTGCTTTTTTCCGCACTCTACTAACAGGGCACCTGAACGTAAGCGTCTTATGTTCTTCACATCCCCTGCAATACCTTCAATACCCTTGGATACAGCAAAGGGGTTCAACTTTAATGGTGTCTTGTCAGGAGTCTCAATAACAATGAAACGCGGCCAATACTCAATCGATGCAGACGGTCTATGGTCAGTATCAACAGGGTCAATATCAAGTGGACGTTTTGTTTTTTGGGTTGGGGTTTCAAACGCCATAGTTAGTGTAATATGGTTCATCATCCGAGCTCCCCACCCACCACGGAGTATCACAAGGGCAATGCTAAAGTAAGCGGGCCTCCAGCTTACAGCACCAAGGATACTCGGATGATATACTCCAGCAGAAGAATTAAAACATTAATAATTCCACCAGATTGGCCCATGAGCCACCGCCTTCTGGGCATACGACTCTAGGCAAAATAGTAAAATTTGAAATTCAGAAGATCCAAAAATCGGCCAAGACCTAATAATATCCATCTTACGATTCTCAAAATTTTGTGTAACATTACATACAGTAATGCTCAGGGCGTGGCGTGACCAGCCGATTGGTTGAACCGGGCCCATTCAACCTCCCGTCTCGGTGAAGTCAGGGCCGAAGTGGTGTGTTGAGCAATAGGAACACTGGTCTTGCTCCCATTGCCCTCAACCACCAGGATCCCCTCCTCCACCGACACAGGGCCGCAACCCACGGCAAACGGGTTGGTGGACCAAATATCCCCCCAGGTCCACTACGGGGGTGTCGGCGAGCTCTTGGCGTTACCCAGCACCCACCACGAGGAGGTGGCTCGCCACGGGTGCCGTATAAACAAGAATATTATGAACTAAAAAATTAATATAGCAATTACAAACCCTTATTTACAGATGGGTCCAAGGATGGGGACGCAGTGGCTTGTGCCACTGTTATTGGATCCAGAACAATATCTTCTAGAATGCCAGATAACAGCTCAATTTTTACTGCAGAGACAAACGCAATATTAACGGCTCTAAAATATATTCAAAGACATCCTAAACATAACCAGTATGTAAAATATTCCGACTGTCTTTCTTGTCTTCAGGCTATTAAAAATTTGTCTTGTAATCTTCCACTTTTAATTGAAATTATTGAATTGTATAACAATCTTGCTACTGGCAAATACGACATCGTCTTCTGTTTGTTACCCAGCCACGTAGGCATTTGTGGTAACATGATGACTGATCTTTCTGCCAAGGCAGCACTGAAATGTGCCTAAATATGGTGTCCAGGTTAGCCCTGTTTTCCTTGTAACTTGTCGGAGCCTCTGATTGAGGCGCGCTGTCTTTCAGCCATAACATTGCATTGCAAGTTTGCAAGTACCGCGAAGACTATATTTATTGAACCGAAAAGCGTCACGATTTTAGCCTTCCCGGCCATGGACCACGCTGTCTCTGACGACAAACCCAAACAGATTGTCCTCTATATAATTATTTACGCTTCTGTGGATAATAAGTAAAGCGTCAGTCGAAACAGTTACCAGACGACGGAGACATTATGGTATTCGTGCTTATCGACCATTCCGTGGGATGACCTTGACCCCTCAATAGCGACGTGACCGACTGAGGTGGCCCCGCACTGTGCAGCATTGGCAAAACCGGAACAGGCAACGTACTTTGTTTATTGGTGAAAGCCGTTTTCAGTTATTCCGTACGGATGGTCAGGTTCGAGTCTACGGCGTTGAGGTGAGAGAACAGCACCCTGCTGCATTCAAGAGATTTGACAACACAGGTGGTAGTTCTCGATACAACCTTAACAGTCCAGAGTTACATTGATCAAGTTTTGCGTCCTGTTGTGCTGCCATTCTTACAGCAACACTGGCGTGTCATGTTTCAGTATGGTACCATACTGCCAGGATTGTACAGGACTTTCTCCAGCATGATAACGTGAATGTTCTGCCAGGGCCAGTTCGATCCCCAGACCTCTCACCGATTGATTATTTGTGGGATCACTTAGACAGCCAAATTGGCTCACGTTACCCACCACCTGCAAATTCTGAAGACTTGGTAAATGCACTGATAGTGAAGTGGCAAGTCATTGGGAAAAAAACGTTATTCGGCGATTGATCTCTGTTAAACATCGTGTTCAAGCATGCATCGATGCATATGGAGGACATATAGTATTCCCAGAAATTATTGAGAATCATGTTGCGTCATGTAACTCATTACTTTTATTAACTTCTGGCGTTTTACTTACATAAACATGTTAAAACATCATCCTTTTACAGTCTCAGTCTTGTTTTAGTACTTTGTTAGACCTCCTCGCTCAGCAGTGCATGCCTGAATACGCCTAGGCACACTACCCATCAAAGTTTGTAGGTAATCGTGTGACAGGGTATCCCAATATTGGACCACCTCGGCCTTCATATCTTCAATATTTCTCAGTCCCTTTTGGTTTATTCTGTCCTTCATGACTCCCCACACATTCTCAATTGGGTTTAGGTCTGGGCTGTAACTAATTAGCGTGAACATTTTCGCCCGACAACCACTGTTTTGTGTAGCGCGCAGTGTGTTTTGGGTCATTATCATGCTGGAAAATCCAATCATCTCCATATAATGTTTGTGCTGTTGCAAGAAGGTGACCATTTAGAATGTCAACGTATCTTTCTTTTGTCAAGTTTCCCGTGAAAACACACAATGGCGTCACTCCGCGAGCCGATATGACACCTCACAAGTGAAACTTCGGGCTATGTTTTGGTCGCTGGTAGATAGGTTTGACAGTATCTTTGGTCCAAATTTTCACACAATTAGGGAAAAGCCAAACAGAACTTTCATCCGAAAAGAAAACATTATCCCAATCTTGATTTTCATGAGCCCGACACCAGTATAAACGTTTTTCCTTTTGTGCATCTTTCATCAACAGCGAGGGAATTCCACGTTTTTTCACCCAATTAAGTCTCTGTAATTCCTGCCTAACTGTTTCATTGCATACCTGAGGACTTCCTCTGCTAATCATTTCATTTCTGATGTTCTCAACACTTTTCAATTTGCCCCTACTCACAATGTGCCCAAGTCTTTGGCGATCCACAACACTGAATTTCCTAGGCCGACCTGCCCCTGCTTTGTGCTCTATCCCGGTTCCTGTTTGAATATTCTTCAAAGTTCTGTATACTGTAGACAGAGGAATACCATGTCTACAAGCTAACACTTTAGCATCAGCCTCACCCCTTTCAAAATCATCTAGAATGAGCTTTCTTTTCTCTCTTGCTGTACATTCTGCCATGTCAACACAGGAAGCCGTCTGCTCAGACAAGGGAGATAACTCTTGACGTAATGAGCTGCCTTCTAAGCCTTCAAGAGTTGTCTCCCTTATTTAGTATGCTTAGTGCATAGTGAAAGCCCTTGTTCCAATCGTAGCATCATTAGAAAAAAAACAAAGATTTTCTCAATAATTTCTGGGAACACTGTGTACCATTAAAGATATTGAATTGTATCTGATAATGACTCCTCTGATCTGATCATTTCAACGTGCCCCATTAATTCTCTTAAAAAACTGCAAATTTAGAAATCACACCCTCTTCAATTAAACTTCTGTACATTTCTAATGTCAGCCCAAAATGTTGTAAACTTTATGAATATCCATTGACAAATGAGTGGTTGAACAATGAATTACATAACTTTTGACCTATCGTATTGTTATAATTTCCCACAGACTAATTTGTATTGGTATACTTTCGTTTGCTCGTCTGTTTATCATCTTTCCAATTTTGGACATTTTTAGAAATATGATATTTCCAAACTGGAAATGTCTGGAAATATGATATTTCCAAATTGGATTTTTTTTGGAAAACAGTGTCAGTATGAGAATGCTCAATTAAATACAGATATCTGTCCTTGAATAATTTTTTGGAGAACATTCAGGCTAAGTACTGACAGTATAGAATGTTCCTTCAGTTGTCCACAGATTTCAATACAGCCTTTTTTTCTCATTATACTCTCATTATACTCTCCCAAACAGATACACGTAAGTGTACTTTCTGATAGATGTAAAGTGTGTGATAACAGAAGTTATTCGGGATCAATTTAAGCAAGATTTCACATAATAAAAGATCAAATGTTTAACGTATATTAGCATATATAGCTAATGAAAAGGTCAGTAAGTGAAAACGACCGTTCCCAGTTGGGCGTTGTCTTCAGTATTCGACTCCATCACCATCACCATCACCATCACCATCACCACCACTCACATTCCTCATCCCTTGAAAATGACTTAAGATGACATTTAGGAATTTTTCGGCGTTGTCGGAACGCCTGAACTCCCTCCTTTCAAAATCCTTGGATCCGCCTATACGGATTGTGAAGCCCATTTCTGGAGGCCCCCACCGTGATATTGCTGGACTCCCAGCTCTGTCCAACATTAACTTTGCAAGTTTAATTTGACATACAAGTTCTGATTAAATGCATTTGGTGTAGTTTGCATTATTTTTCTCGAGCAGTTCTAAAGTTTAACTGTAATTAACATTCAACATTTATTCGGAGGTGAGAATTTTTTGCTGTGGAATTTTCTCACAATGCTAAAGTGTCACGGCGAGGCTGTTATCTCGTTTTGCAATCAAACGTTTAATGTGACAAACTTGACACACGTGAGAAAAGGCCAGGTAAGAAGGAAAGTTATTGTTTTCAGTTTAATGTGATTATTCTTGGAACAATAATTACTCCCCGAAAATCTCTTTAAATGTGTCCATGTACAACGGAGTACAAGGGGCACGAGAGTCGAGCAGGTTGTTTATAAAATGTATTAAAACAACCACTACGTTCCCCTAACACAGGTGTGATATTCTATTCCAAGATTTCACAAGTCCAAGGTGAGCCTTTGATCCTTACCTTTTGGGGATACATGTTTTTTTTAAAATGTACTTTATCACTTACAGTTGCCTATTTAGAATATATATGTGAAACAGCGTCTGCCAGGCTCCCGCTGCTTGCTAGTTACATGGCGGACTTACAACTTTATTTCATAGCCGGCCCTGTGCGCCAATACATTTTCCAAGGGTATGTATCTGGCCATGTCACTGACTACGGGAATATTTCGTTAATCATTTGCAATTGTGGTTACCAGATGATGTATGTATAGTTCATGATCAATCAAACCGTAACTTCCACAGTTACCTGCCCATTATCCCTTTGAAGGATATACATATATAAGGAAGCCCTATATGCATATTATGGGACTAAGTTGACTGCAGATTCAGTCTCATGGAATCAGGGAATCAATTCGGAATTAACCATGCAGACAGAAACGCCCTTATTGCAAAACTGTATGTATTTACTTTGTATTAGTGCAGGTGCATTTAGTATAATTTGCAAGCATGGCGAATTTTCCATTGTTTGTAAAATGCACCAGGAGAAGACTAGGGAACCACCTTTACGTTTGCACCGATTTTACTTTAATACAATAAAACATATAACATCAACGACCGATGCGAAATAACCTCGGTCAGTTGCATAGTGTTCGCTCGTCACACAGATTTTACCGTTCGCGGCTGCAAAGTGTACTTGTTCCATAAACCTGTCATTGCGTGTAGCTTTGTTTCCATGTTGCTATTTCTGACACACAGGGTTAGTGGTATTTGTGTCTGGACAAACAGGTATTTAAAGCTCCTGTCATGATGTATTATCTATGCTATGTCATGCTAAGCTATGCTGTCCTAGCCCATTCCTGTGTCAGCAGATGGACGTTTTCAAATGTGGAAAGGACCAGTGACCTGTGGTATTGACAAAACCACAACCATCATCAGGGAGACCAGCTATAGGTTGGTAGAAAATGTTTCAGGACAGTGTTTGGTAACTTTACTTGAAAACTATAAGTGATATCCGTTTCCAAATTGGAATGATGCTTTATAATTCTTCTACCATTGAGGATTTTAATTGTCATAATTTATCACTCGATAATAAGAAAGGTGTCTAGAAGAGCTGTCATTATTTCAAGTCACAACAACACCTCACATGTCACGGATGTTGAGCTACTTACCGGAAAAGCTACCCCGTCATGCAAATAGGCAGGTCACATGTCTCACACACACACACACACACACACACACACACACACACACACACACACACACACAAACACACACACGTGACTTCAAACACACACACGTGACTTCAAACAAGAGATATGTCCACATCCAAATTGTCGGATGACGCAAAAGACCTTATCAGAAAAATCTATAATTATTTCAAATGAGAAAGTGAAAGGGGCTGTAGCTCCTGAAAAGTATTTCAAACGGACCCAACATGTCTTGGATCTCACAAAGGGTGTGTTGAGTGGAATTATCCATGCCTCATCTACGGACATTCCAGGGAGCATCTCAAAAGTTGATAGGAAATTAAAACTGGAACGTTTTAGTCAAAGGCTTGTCAGGGACACAATTAGAAAACTAACACGTCAAAATGAACCTGTGTCGGTACAGCAATTGAAACAAATCCGTGCTCAGGACCACCAGCTTGATGTCTCTCGTTATGCTATCTGCAAATTGTTGCTGAAATTTGGTTACAAATATAAAAGTGTTCACGGGATAAAACTTGCCATGTGTGAACGGCATGACGTCGTAAAATCAAGAATAAATTACTTGAGAACAAATAGAAAAAAACGCGCTGATGGTTACGAACCGATGTATCTAGACGAGAAATGGGTAAATGCCTCCCAAACAGCATCTTACCAATGGCAGCATCCTGACAGGCAGGGGCTGAAGCGGAAGCTACCAGCTGGTAGAGCACAGAGTTCTGTATGCTGACTTACACAAAGGATTTCTGCCTGGGTCTGATTTGGTATTTAAATATAAGTCCACCGACGGGGGAGACCACCATCCGGAAATGAACGCGGCTGTCTTTACACAGTATGTAGAAGGACAACTGATCACAGTCCTTCCAGAAAAGTCCAGGGTAGTCATGGACAATGCTCCATACCACAGTTGCCGTGAGTCCTACAATCGGTGTCCAACATCATATTGTCGATCATTGAATGGTTTGTCAGAAAAAACATCGTAAGACCTGACAAAGCAACAAAACCAGTGTTGTATGAGCTTGTGTTACAGCACATACCACCACCTTCCTATGCCATCGACAATATGTTGAAGACCGTGGGTCACAAGGTTCTACGACTAAGGCCATACCATTGCGATCTGAATCCAATTGAACTGATATGGGGGGAATATCAATGGGAAGGTATCACGCCGCTAAAACACGACATTCAAGTTATCTGATGTTGAAAATATTGTTCACACGGCAATAGTGGGGATTGATATCATTCGGTGGGAAGTCTGTGTCAAACATGTATTAGCAGCTGAAAATGAGTGAGTGAGTGAGTTAATATTTGGCGTCACATCGGCAATATTTCAGCCGTATCGTGACGGTAACGTAACACTGACATGGAATATATGTGTATTATAAAAAAACTGTCGACAAAGGCCAGTTTCCAGCTCAATGCCGTCAGAAGAAAGAAATGGTTTACTTCTGTGCCCTAGAGGCGGAACAAGAGAAGATTTTTTGTTTAACAAATCCTCTTAAAGTGGATTGAACACACGGTTATAGGCAGGGTTAGATTTATAAGAATATATTTTAGTGATGTATTGTAAAGACGTTGTGTTACGTATGATCACGTCCAGATTTAGGTATTGGTACTACTATAGCATCACGCCACGAGGAAGGAAATTTTCCTGAAGTCCAAATATCATCAAAAATACATAACAGGGTCTGTAAACATGATTCTGGTAAGTGCTTCAGAAGTTGATGATGAACGTTATCAGTTCCTGTAGCAGTATCGTGAACTTGATCAAGAGCAGTATGTTTTCATCAGAAAATGTTTCCTTATAATCTTCCCAATTATTCGAGTTGAAATTAATAGATTTCTTTCTTGTTGTTTTTGATATTGTTGGAATTTAGGCACATAATTAGAAGAGGAAGAATGTTTGGCAAGAGTTTCAGCCAGTCTATTTTCAATATCTGATTTATCGGTAAGTAACTGATCTCCATGTTTCAGATGATGGACAGTAGATTCAGTACCCTTACCTTTAATTTTCTGGACCATGTTCCATCCCTTGGACATGGGTGTCCGACAATTTATTTGAATACGAAATTTTACCAGGATTGGCGTTTATTCTGTTTTAAAAGTACGCCGCGCTTTAGCATTTAAAATTGTAAATTGATTCAAATTATTCACCATAGGATGGCGATGGAAATGATGTTCTGCTTTCTTCCTTGCCTTTCTGGCTTGGTTTTCGAATATGTGGAACTGAAGAGGAATTTGGTATACACTCATCAGCTATGGAATTTAGTGCATCCGAAGAAATATTTACTAGTACCAGGAGCGTCAATAAAACGGTCAGGTTTAAGTTTTGCAGCACACAGTGTTGCAAACAAAGCCCAGTTAGCCTTCTAAAACTTCCGCCTTTATGATGGAGGTACATCTAATGGGGTCACAAGTTGTAGTACAGTAGGAAAATGGTCACTGCCACAGAGGTCATCGTGGACTGACCATTCGAATTCATTTAGTAGTTCTGAATTTGTGAGTGACAGGTCGAGAGAAGAATAGGTTCTTGTACCAAGGTGTAAATATGTGTTGGAACCATCATTATAAACACATAAATCATTATCAGAACAAAGGTCCTCCAGTTATTTACCTTTGTAGTTAAACTACCCCAGAGTGGGTTGTGCCCATTCGGATTCTCATTATAATACAGGGATGCAGGAGTTGATCATACAGAGCTTGAAGATCGGTTTTGTGAAACGTTGAAGACAGAGAATAGAGAGAGAGCATAATGTAAACGCAACGTGCAAAGTTAAACGGCCTGAAAATCAGAAGTAAGTGAAACAGGGTTATGGATAATGTCCTGTTTGACTAGGATGGAAGACCCTCCCGTGGTCCTGTCAAAAAGAGCTGAAAAGCAGTTATATGTCTTGTAATGACGCAGGTCAAAAGTATCTGTTTTAAATAGGTCTCCTGCAGACAAAAAGCTGATGTTAAATCCTGGACAAAGAGCTGCAACTCATTAAAATTAGTCCTTAGACCTCTGAGGTTTCACGGTATAAGATTATTCTGATAATCTATCTTTTTTCGGGGGGTTATGGGGATCTACCCCGCAATGTTTGGGTGGGCGACAAGCTGTGTGCCCTGGAACGTTTTCATACACGTCCATATCCTCAAGCGATCCGTATTTGTTGATTAATTGAATTATATATTGTGACCCCTTCCCGGCTCTCCCACTGAGCTTTTTGTAAGAATCTTGCTGTTTACATTTGGTTTCAGTGAGACTTTGTTGAGACTTTGTCAATGACAGAAAACATGGTTCTAGTTCAAGGGGTGTTGCTAATTGTATTTGAGACATACCAGGAAGTAGTGATTCTCGTGTTTGAGTAGATGTAGCGGGTGAGAAAAGATTATGGTATTCAGTTTTCACTCAAGTCAAGTTTGTCTGACCGCTAGTGGATACTGTAAGTACTCGAGATGTTCTTCTGGCAATGGAAGCATTCTGTTTGTTCTAAGCTTAGTACTTGTCTCTTTGCATGAGCAAAGCTGATGTTTTGTGTGAACTTTAGTTTATTTACTGCCATTTGCTGTTTCCAAACAGACACACTCTTTAGAATAAGGTGGGTGATTCCCTGAGCAGTTGGTGCATTTTGTAACAGAACTGTCACAATCCTCTGTTGTGTGTGTCTTTTCCCTAAAGCGAGCACACCCAACAGACAATGTACAAGAATTTACACCATGACCGAAATGTTGTCATTTTAAGCATGTGAGAGGATTCGGAATGTATGTGTCAACATTTAAATTGCAATAGCCGGCCTTGAGCAAGCGGTCTCCAGCTTGCAACACCAAGGATACCCGGATGGTACACTGCAGCAGAAATATTAAAAGGTTAATTATTCCACCAGATTGGCCCATGAGCCACCGCCTTTTGGGGACTCTAGGCAAAAATGTGAAACAATATGAAATTTTCAACTTCTGAAAAAGTCTAATAGCATAATAAACATTGTGGTGACTCGCCACGGGTTCCCAGCTGAAATGACTACTGAAAACTAGATGGTATTAGAGAAGATGCCATCCCACCAATCTTAATACATCTTGGAGATGAATCAGATATTGACCTGTTCGAAGGGGAGATGCTTTGCGATTGAAAAATCTTGGAAAATTCCAGGAAAACAAGTAAGTGGCCAACCCCCCAAATCCAAATCAAAGACACACTTCAGTAATGTGTACATGCACAGTTTCACAGAAATATGATCAAGGGACTGTGAATAATGCCTAGAAAATAAACCTGTCCCCTAACTACCTCCAAGTTCAAAATATGTTCATGGAAACTAAACAATCAAAATTCTCCGTTATTTACATGTGCATAAATAGCAATTTGAAAACATCATATAAATTATGTGACATATTTGATTTTGAGATGACCCCTTCTGCCCTATACCGGTATTGACACTGTTAACTAATGCAAAATGCACGTGTCATGAAATGCAAAAAGTCATGACCTTAAGAGCATAATGTAAGAATGTGACATGTGGCCTGCCCATTTGCATGACGGGCTCGCTGATCCGGTAAGGAGCTCAACACCTGTGACATGTGAGGTGTTGTTGTGACTCGAAATAATGACAGCTCTTATAGACACCTTTCTTATTATCGAGTGATAAATTATGACAATTAATCCTCTACTCAGTGGTAGAAGATTTATGAAGCCTCATACCACATTGGAAACGAATAGCACATATAGTTATCAAGTAACGTTACCAAACACTGTCCTGAAATATTTTCTGCCCGACTATAATTTCAGTTGTTACGTCTTGCCACGCACATAGGACAGAAGCCTATGCATGAATCGCCACATCGTCCAACGGTACCCTTCGCTATTCCATTTTAATGTTCCGCAAGACCAATTCTATTTTTTGTTTTACGGATCCGCCTGCCGTATTTTTTCACGAATAAGAAAATTACACAAAAGTGAATTTTTCCAGCTAACAGAAAATGTAAAAAATATCTCTAAAGATCCTAATCTGTTTACTAGCCAAAAATGAAAATTGGCAAGAAAATCTTTTTTAGATTGTTTTTGCTCCAGATACACTTCATAAATTGCTAAAGTAAAATATTTTGAGTATTTAGGCGGAACATGACTTTGACTGGTGATTTGTTTTGTTCATATTGATAATTTATTCAGGTATCTTATTGCGCGTGAGGAATGGCATGGACGTTAAAACACCTTTCACGTTTTGTCAAATAATAAGATCAACAAGAAATATTAAGATCAGCAAGAAAGAAAGAACTTACAGAACTATAACCCTCAAGCATCACCAGCATCAATGGCGGATCAGATCAGAGCGTCATAGTTTTCCCACACATCACGTTACGCCCTAAGATGTTTCCTAAATCATAAAACTATTACTCCCAAACACCTTTCACCTGATGGCATATTCGCTTTATAAAACCTAAAGGTGTATGTGAAAGACGTTTTAGAATAATAACTAGAAACACTCGAACAACGCAGTGTAGGATTTCAGTGGCTGATCAGATCAGCGATATGTCACATTTTTCACACACCTCAAATACACCCTAACATGTTTTCTTTAGATAATGAAACTTTCCCTATTACTTGCAAAAACACATTTCACCTGATAGTATATTCCCTTCATAAGAATGAAAGGTGTATGTGAAAGATGTTTTTGAAGCAATAACTAGGAACACTCAAACAACGCAGTGTAGTATTTCAATGGCTGATCAGATCAACTCAGCGATAACATTTTTCACACACCTCAAATTCACACTAACATGTTTTATTAGATGACTATCACTTTTACATGCAAACACATTTCACCTGATAGTATATACCCCTCATAAGAATGAAAGGTGTATGTGAAAGATGTTTTTGAAGCAATGACTAAGAACACTCAAACAACGTCGTGTAGTATTTAAATGGCGGGTCAGAACAGATCGGCGATATGTCATATTTTTCACACACCTCAAATACACCGTAACCATTGTTTTAAGTCATAAAACTATCACTGTTACCTACAAATATCTTCCAACTAAAGGTATATTTCCCTTCTAAAAATTAACGAATGTGTGACAGAAGTTTTTGACTTAAACTGAAGTGACAACTTGGTTAACTTATCGTCTACATATTGGTGTTCATTTGTCACAACACTCAGCGAATGTAATCAGCTGTTGAAAATAAACCGCGCTCAATCTTAAATACTAAGCTGCCTCCATATTGTCTATACTGGTCACGTGACGAGGTGAGACATACGTTCTGCGGCTTTTCGAGGAGTTTTCTTCTCCCTCTCTATATAGGCTCCCTGCTCGAACGTTTCTACACCCGGTCTCAGGTTGGCACGATCCCGACACCTCAAGCTCTCTGGATCACTAGCCTGACGATGTAGCCAGCACGAATACCCCAACCCTGTAATTTAAATGCTTTCTTCCTACAGGGTGAAATGATGAGGACTGTGTACCTGATGCTGATGCTGCTAGCCGTGGTTATAGCGTCGTATGACGAGGACGAAGGTACGTTTACGAAGTAATTGTGATTACAAATGGATAGCAGAATGGAATAGAACAGAAGTTTATTCTTGTGAGCCACACAGGATAATGAGAATGTGCAGTCATTTAAAACAGAGTAACATTATGAGATATACTGGCTACAATTTTCGAAACGAAATCAGTTTTAGTAAAAATTGATAAGTAAGATGAAATGTGGTTATCTCACATAATAGTAGATTTTATGTTACGATACATATTTGTTATGAGAGACAATTCTCCAACTTACACCATATTTTAGTAATTTATACTCGTCTTGGAAATGGGCGTTGATGAAATCGATTCTTTCAATGCGATTTTTCACTGGCCTGCAGTTGCCCCACGGCCTAATCGTGAAGTTTCGTTTCAACTTCGATCTCGGTAGCATTGTATTTGTATGATTTGAAAAAGAGGTAATTGCTCCACGAAAAGGACAAGATGTTGACGATATCCCCGCCGTCCTGATCGTAGTTATTATATTTTTTATTTCAATATGTTTTCCGGAATGATGCTTTGCTTGACGAACAACCCTCTTATGTATATCGCCAGTCCTAAGTTGAGCATGAACACGGCAATGAGCGTGATTACGGTTGAAATCGAATTTGGGTATCGGTTGTTTGATGATCGTTTTTCCTGAACTAAGGATAGTCTATGTTTACTCCGGGGTTAGACATTACATGTACATCTTTTTGTAATTAATACATCATATGAGGATACTTCTAATTTCCCGTACACGCGAAGCACAGCCACAGGAAAGTTAGAGGACACACCACAAAAACTTTGAACATGCGAGTTTGGGTTAATAATACTTATCTATCCCCCGCCGAGAATTTAGTACGTACGACATAAAATAGGCAAAGAATGGTTGCATACATCATTTTCATGTTTGGTACCTTAGTTCATCACTGTATGGAAAAGGTGATGTGATCTTGACCTTCACTTCAAAGTCACAAGGGGACTTTAACGTTTTACCCATGTCAGCGAGATACCTCAGGAACGGGTGGCTGGATTTTTTCACATTTGACACTAATCTTCATTTGGGGATGCCATTCAGTAGCATAGACAGTGCAAGGGTCTGGCTCAGTTCACCCAAAGGGCAAAATTACTTATTTCCCGCTCTGAGAGGCATAGAATACGTGGGTGCATTTGTTGTCTCAACGTTGGATGAGTTTGAACGGTGGTTCGACTTCTTGATTCACTGATTTCTTGATTCACTCTGTGGCATTTTCCGAGTTACGAGAGAACCAAACGAAATTCCTCCTCGGAGATTTTACTGTCCGTGAGCGCGGAAGAAACGATTCGGTTCAGCCGCCGTTGCATTTTTTCCGTTTTCACCGAAACGGGCTCTCAGCAGGATGAAAGGTCGTTCTCCTTAAACGTTGCCCGTCCTGCTCAGCTGGCGTTGACCGACACGCGTCGTGAAGAACTCGTATTTCATTTCCATGCCTACTACCAGATCAGACGCGTCCTGAAAGATGTAAGTGCGTAGCTTCAACAAGACAACGCGTGGGATGCCGTGAAGACGATCGATTGGCGTTTGCCGGCTCCGAACAACGAGCTGGGCGTTCCAATCGTTCACAACTAACCTCTCGCGGAAACGAGTTAAGACGTGGTGAAAAAATAGGGCTACAAGTCATATCGAGTCGTCTTTAATTGGAAGATCGTTACCTGGCTCACAACGGCAGCAGGGATTACCGCGTTTGGAGGTTCGATCAGGGACCGAGCGACGATTGAAAAATAAATTCGATTCGAACATATGAGCGGGCCCTGTAGGGTGCGCAGGTGCAAACGCGGTCCGGCGGATTACGACCACCAGAAACAGTTCGTGGCCAACGTCGACGATGCCATTGCGGCTGCGGTTGATCTGCCACGCGCCATCCGACGATATGATAGTCGACTACGTGCTCAACTGCGACTGCGACTGAAGATCCACAAAGAAGTGGGCTACAACAACGACATCATCATTATCGCGGCCGCGAGACCAAAAGGGGATCAACCCCGAGATCAACTCGAATCATTTCACATTCAGGTACCAGTATTGTTGAGCCACTTGACAGGTTCAGAAAATATGATTACAGCCTCAAATTTGAAGAGGATCTCTAGATTCAAGATATCTAGTACCTATTCAAACGATGTCTTTCGAAAACAAATATTAATTCAGCAGTGTCAGTGCTGAGTGACATACTAATACGCTCAGGAACTGAAACCTCAGAGTAATGTTGTACAGTATGACAGAAAAGCACAACCTTCATGGTTTGACTACGAGAACGTGAAGCGAAATAAGTGTAAATTACATAGATGCCACGTCACAGTTTAGAAAATGTTGTGATTGTAAAAATATTGAAATGGATGATAAAATTGCTAAACACTTAGAATATTCCGCAAAACATGGAGACTGCAAAGAGTTTTGGGACACTGTGAAACGACTGATGAACTAAAAACGGTCGTGATGTCTTGTAAATTCGCAAAAGCTGTATGTTTATTCCAAAGATTTGTTGAATCCTTTGCGTGCCGATGTGAGCGACTCATTTGATGAACTTTTCTGGTAATATGTAACAAACCATTATTTTGCACAAACTCTCGTGGGAGTGATCTGCTGTTTGATGCAATCACTGCTGATGAGATCCTGCAAGCTTTAAAATATCTTAAATGGCCGGTAAGTCTCCTGATGATGATGGCACACCAGTGCTGGAAACCAGATTACCAACATGGACGGATTTAAATGAAATTCTCCTTGAAGCTCAAACTTGCTTTCGTCCAGGAAATGGAACAGTTTATAATATCTTCACCCTTCAAGCTTTATGTTCAAAATACCTTTGTAAAACCTGAGGTTGTTCCTACTGCGAGTTCTGGGAGTATGTCAAGAATGTATGCTAAGCCTTCTTTCATTTACTATTTTCATCAATGAATTAGCCACTGAAATCTACGAGACCTGCAAACACGGAATGTTTGTTTCTCAGGACATCGAGGATATTAAGATGTTGTCATTTGCTGATGATGTCAACATGTTTTCGTATACGGTTATTTGTTTGCAAGAACATCTAGACTTATTATACCATCATTGCAAGTCTTGGGGACTGGCAATGTGAAAAAGTCGAGTATAATCGTTTTTCGTAATTATGGAATTATACGTAAGGATGATGAGTAGTTATATGCGGGCGGACAACTGAGGCGCACAACATACGACAAATATCGTGGTCTGCTATTCTTATCTAGGCTGTAGTGGTCATTCTAACAGTTTGACATCAGAGGCATCGAAAGCATTAAGGCCTGTGTACCAACCATTTTTAACATAACAGTGCCACGGCGTTGTTCCGAGCAGTATTGGGAACAATCTACAGTGAAGCAATTGAAAAGGTCCATACCTTATACCTGAAACGATTCCTCTCCGTGGGAAAATATGCATCGAACAAAGCAATACCGGGTGAAAAGGGTCGCCGCGGTATATTGGTGCACACTAGAATGAGAGTAATCAAAATCTTCGGTTGAAACTGTTGCAAATGGGCTCCTTCAGATATCCAAAGAAGCGCTATCTTCTTCACAAATCTCTAGACGATAATGAAAGACATAAATGTGTTTCAGACGTAAAATCTCTGCTCTTTTCAATGGATTTTCAAAGAAAGGTTACAGGACATCTGTATCCAGGATTGTCAATCTGGTGATCTTGAATTGATACTTCTTCTTGAGTATATCATCCCAGTATCCCAGTATCTTCGTTACACATTGCATTTACTTTATGCTCTTTGTATATCCCTCCATCTCCAAACCTCCAGAAATCTGACCTTCAGGCTCTGTATGATCAGCTTCCTTATCTCTGTATACAAAGGTTACTAAAAAATGATGAACAGTTTGGTGATGGTTTATGTTCGGGTTAAATATCTTCTCTAGATCATTTTAGCTACATCCGTGATTCTCTGAAACCATACAAGGCAATATGACCGCCTCATTTCTCCTACCAAGGAAAGTTTAGATCAGTACATTCAGAGGAAGCTGACGAGTCAAGCGACATTCCACGTTTGCATTGTGGGAATGTAAACATTGCCAACATTACCATGTCTCTGTAAGACTTTGAGGTGGGTGGGGAGCTCGGATGATGAAATCGCAACTAAATATGGCTTATGAAATCGCCACAAAAAAACCAAACGTCCTCTTGAAAATGATGTTGATGACGATGACCTTCGACCGTCCAGATCAATTGAGTTTTGGCCACGCTTTCTTGTGATTGAATCTGCTGATAAAACGCCTCTAAAATTGAACCCGTTCGCAGTTGCCAAAGGTATTCAAGGTATTGCCGCGGAAGTTAAGAACATGAAACGGTTACGTTCAGGTGCACTGCAGGTTGAGTGTGGGAAACGGCAGCAGTCAGTCAATTTCATGAGCATAGAATCGTTTGTTGGAATTCCGGTTTCTGTATCTGCTCATAAGACGTTAAACTCGAGCAAAGGTATCATCAGAGACCGTGATCGGTTGTTTTCTGACATGACAGAACTTGACATCATGACTGAAATGAAAGATCAAGGTGTCAAACGTCAAACGCTTTCAAGTCCGTAAAAACAATGAAAATGTTCCAACCAATACTTATCTGTTCTCCTTTTCATCTCCAACAGCTCCAAAATCATTGAAGGCTGGTTATTGCAACATCAAGGTTGACGTGTGCATTCCGAACCCGCTGAGATGTTTTAAATGTCAGAAGTACGGCCATGGTGTAAATACTTGTATATTGTCCGTTGTGTTGACACACACACCAGAAGACTGTACTAGTGATTTTTAAAAAAATGCACCAACTGCTCAGGCGACCATTCCTCATTTTCTAAACAATGTCCTGTTTGGAAAGAACAAATGGAAACAAATAAAATCACATTCACTCAAATATCTCTTTTTCTGAGCCCAAAAATATAGTAAAAAGATCTGATCTTCCAGAAAGTTATGCTGCAGTAGCAAAAACAACACTGGAGTCACGCTCTAAAATAACAAAATCATCCACAGGCTGCCAAACTACCTTGACTTGGGTAAACTGCGATTCTCCACAGCTTTTGTACCCTGCTATATCATCACAGACTGGGGAATTACTCCCTAGTACCTCAAAGTCGTCTTCTGATCACAAATCATCATCATCTGAGTCACATTCAAAGTCTCAATCAACATCTGATAGTCAACAAACGGTGAAAAGTAAACCGAAGCCTAAGCCTGATGCTTCAAAACAACAAAGTGGCAGAGCTCCTAAGGGGTCACAAAATAAAATTCAGTTGTACAATAAATATGGGTCTCTTGAAGATATGGACGTTTCTGAAAACGTCCATTCTAGGGCACATAGCTTGTCGCCCTCCAAAAGAGTGCGGGGTAGATCCCCAATAAATCCCCCCAATTAGATAGTTTATTCCAATAATATTGTACAGTGGAACTGTAGAGGATTGAGGACTAATTTACATGAATTACAGCTATTAGTCCAAGATTTTACACCTTCAGCGTTATGTCTCCAAGAGACATATTTAAAGCAAACAGATACATTTGACCTTCGTCATTTTAATGCATATCATTCTTTTTCACCTCCGGGTGATAGGGCCACTGGCGGATCATCCATTCTAGTCAAACGTTATTCAAAGCTCTGTTTCACTTAATACTAGTATGCAGGCTGTTGCAGTGAGAATTACTTTACATGTAGCGTTTACGCTATGCTCTCTTTATATTTCACCATCTTCGGCTTTTGCCAAAACCGATCTTCAAGCTCTATATGATCAGCTCCCGAAGCCCTGTATTATAATGGGAGATTTAAATGGGCACAACCTACTCTGGGGTAATGTAATTACACACACTAGAGGTAAGTTGTTGGAGGACGTTGATGCTTCCAACACATATTTACACCCTGGCACAGGGACTTATTCTGCTCTCGACCTGTCACTTACAAATTCAGAACTATTAAATGAATTCGAATGGTCAGTCCACGGTGACCTATGTGGAAGTGACCATTTTCCTACTATATTAAAAGCTGTAACTCCATCTGATGTTCCTCCATCATCAAGACGGAATTTTAAAAAGGCTAACTGGGCTTTAAATGAAACACTGTGTGCTGAAAAACTTAAACCCGAACGTTTTATTGACGTCCCTGATGCTATTAAATTTTTTGTTTGTTAAATTTTTTCTGATGAACTGAATTCCATAGCTGGTGAGTGTATACCAAAGTCCTCTGTAGTTCCACACATATGAAAACCATGGTTCAACGATGAATGCAAACAAGCTAGGAAGGCAAGGAAAAAGGCTGAATATTATTTCCGTCGCCATCCTATGGTGCATAATTTAAATAAATTTTAAATTTTAAATGCTAAAGCACGGCGTACTTTTAAACAAAACAAACGCCAATCTTGGCAAAATTATGTATTCAAAATAAATTCTCGGACAGCCATGTCGAAGGTATGGAACATAGTCCAGAAAATTAAAGGTAAAGGTACTACATCTACTGTCCATCATCTTAAACATGGAGGTCAATTGCTTACTGATAAATCAGATATTGCGAATAAACTAGGTGAAACCGTTGCAAAACACTCTTCCTCTTCAAATTATGTACTCAAATTCCAGCAATATCAAAAACAAGAAGTAAAGAAAACTATTAATTTCAATTCTGATAATGGGGAAGATTATAATGAAACATTTTCTATTCATGAACTTCATACTGCTCTTGATCAAGTTCATGACACTGCTACAGGAGCTGATAACATACATTTTCAACTCCTGAAGCATTTACAAAGAATCCTGCCTACAAACTCTTCTAAATATTCTTGATGATATTTGGACATCGGCTAACTTTCCTCCCTCATGGCGTGACGCCATAGTAGTACCCATACCTAAACCTGGACATGTTCATACGGATCCGTCCAATTATCGTCCGATTTCATTAACTAGCTGTGTTTGCAAGACCATGGAACGCATGATAAATAATCGACTAGTTTGGTACTTGGAAACAAATAACCTTATAACTGATATACAGTGTGGTTTCCGCAAACACAGAAGTACTGTCGATCACTTAGTGCGTTTAGAATCATTTGTTAAAAATGCACTAATTAATAAATAACATGCTGTGTCTATCTTTTTTGATCTAGAAAAACCATATGACACAACCTGGAAATTAGGTATTTTAAGAGACCTACATGACTTCGGCTTGCGAGGTCGTTTACCTCAATTTATAGCCAACTTTTTAAATGGCAGACACTTTCAAGTTCGAGTGGGTTCTACCCTGTCTGATCATTACAATCAGGATCAGGGTGTTCCACAAGGCAGTAATGTGTCTGTCACACTTTTTAGTATCAAGATAAATAGTTTATCCAAAGTTTTAAACGATTCAATTGATGGACCGTTATTTGTGGATGATTTTAATATTTCTTGTCGTGGGAAAAACATGTATACTATTGAACGGCAACTGCAGTTATGTTTAAACAAAATAAATAAATGGTGTCTTGAAAACGGCTTTAAATTTTCTAAATCCAAAACTAATTGTATACATTTTTGCAGAAAATATAAGCCACATAAGGACCCTGAACTATCTCTAGATGGCACTCCCATCAAAGTTGTAAAGGAGGCCAAGTTCTTGGGCCTAATCTTTGACTCCCATTTAACATTTCTGCCTCATATCAAGTCCCTTACAACTAAATGCCTGAAGGCACCTGACTTGTTGAAAGTTGTTTCCAACTCAAAGTGGGGAGGGGATCAAGCAACCCTCTTAGACCTATAACGATAAGTTGTCCGTTCGAAACTCGATTATGGCTCCATCGTATATGGTGGAGCCTGCAAAAGCAACCTTAAACTTCTTGATTCTGTCCACCATCAAGGCGTAAGACTTTGTCTTGGGTCTTTCAGAACTTCACCTATTGATAGTCTCTGCGTTGAGGCCGATGAACCATCTCTTACTCAACGTCGTACAAAATTGTCTTTACAATACATTACTAAATTGTATTTTAATGAATCTAACCCTGCCTATAACTGCGTGTTCAATCCCCTTTATGAGGATTTGTATAACAAAAAGTCTTCTCTTGTTCCACCTCTTGGGCACAGAATTAAACCATTTATTTCTTCTGCCGGTACTGAGCTGGAAAGTATATCGCCTTCCCATCTTCTTTCTTCTCCTCCTTGGCAATTGGTTAGGCCACAAGTTGACCTAACATTAACATCATTTAAAAAATCAGAAACAAATGACTTAAAATATAAACAAGAATATAATCAATTAAAACATAAATATAGCAATTACAAACCCTTATTTACTGATGGATCCAAGGACGGTGGCGCAGTGGCTTGTGGCACTGTCATTGGATCCAGAACAATATCTTCTAGATTACCAGATAATAGTTCTATTTTTACCGCTGAAGCTAACGCCATATTAACAGCTCTCAAATATATTCAAAGACACCCTAAACGCAAACAATATATAATCTATTCCGATTCCCTTTCTTGCCTTCAGGATATTAAAAATACTTCTTGCAAACATCCACTTTTAATAGAAATTATTGAGTTGTATAATGATCTTGTTACTGGCCAATACGACATTGTCTTTTGTTGGTTACCCAGCCATGTAGGCATTTCTGGTAACACACTGGCTGATCTTGCTGCTAAAGCAGCACTCAACAAATCTGTGACACCACCTCTTATTCCTTATAGTGATTACAAAGCCACCATTAGATCTTATATCCGTGATCTGATGCAAAAGAAGTGGGACACCCCAGTGGGTATCAATAAATATACATGAGATAAAACCTTACACAGGTTATACCCACTTGGGTTGTCAGTCCAGATTTGAAGAGGTTATTTTAAGACGATGTCGTATTGGCCACACTAGATATACTCATGCGTACCTGTTAAAAGGTGAGGATCTTCCATTTTGTATCCCTTGTGATGAGAGAGTCACGGTCAAGCATATTCTGCTTGACTGTGTTGAATTCTCCATCACAAGGGATAAGTATTTTAGAGTTAAAACAATTAAGGATATTTTTACCAGCGTTAATTCTCATTTAATTATAGGTTTTTAAAAAGAAAATTGATTTTTTGTTTGAATTTTGAATAATATGTTTCTGTAAGTAGATGCATTTTAATGACTGGTAGTTTCAATTAGTAACTTGAATTGTTGGTGGCTGTACCCTCAAAGGGGGTTGAAGTATTGTAAAATTATTGTCCTCCGGAGAGGGTACGTAAGTCCACAAACATTCAAAGTAAATTCTAAATTTCCAGGTTTTTAATCGTAGTATAAGTGTTTTTTTATTGTATGGCTAGATTTCCGAAATTGCTGACGCCTGAGGGGATGATATAAATCCAGCTAGGGTCCATGCAGGTAGCAAAGGTACTGTAAGTCCCCATGGTCCCTAGTATGGTGATCTACCTTCAGTTGTTGGCAATCTATAGCCCAGTTTTATATCGTATTGTCCTCTATAGATAAATTGTTTTAGGCATAGCTACTAGTTTTACATTCTTTTCTGTGATGTTCTAGCTGTTTTACTGTCCTTCGTCGACAGATTTTTATAATACTCATAGCTTCCATTTTAATGTTACGTTCCCGTCACGATAAGGCTGAAATATTGACGATGTGACGTTAAATTGTAACTCACTCACTCACTGTAAGATTTTGAGTCGAACTATGAGACATTTTATCCGTCGGAAAACATAAACATAATGTTTCCACAGTGATGTTGGCTGTGTGGTGCAACTGCAAACCAGGAAACGGCATGCGACGAAGCAGTTTACTGTGGAAGGCTGTACGAGGCGATGGCAGCTGACATCCATCGTGACGTCGGTTACATTGTGACGTAATCCAAAAAAGTTCGATTATGAATGGGGATTATATTTTCTAGCCTTGGCGAATTTCGAAACAGAATTTGAAAACGTTACTGTTTATTATTGCCTAGAGTCGTATCCCAGAAGGCGGTGGCTCATGGGCCAATCTGGTGGAATCATTAATCTTTTAATTTTTCTGCTGGAGTATATCATCCGAGTATCCTTGGTGCTGCAAGCCGGAGACCCGCTTGTTTTTAGCATTGTCCTTGTGATACTCCGTGGTGGGTGGGGAGCTCGGATGATGAACTATTCAACCATAACCATGGCTTCTCAAATCCCCATTACAAAGAAAAAAACGTCCACTTGACAATGATCCAGATGATAACGACCAAAGACTGTCCACTTCCATTGATTACTGGCCACGTTTTGTCGTGATTGAGACTCAAGATAACAGCAGACTGAAGTTGAACCCTTTTGCGATACAGAAAGGCATACAAGGAATTGCTGGTGACATCAAAAATATCAGACGTTTGCGTTCAGATGCGTTGCTCGTTGAATGCAACAGAAGACAACAAACTACTAACCTGATGTCTACCACCACATTCGTCGGCATTCCAGTATCAGTATCTCCACATAGGACACTTAACACAAGCAAAGGAATCATCAGGGATAGAGATGGATTATTTGCCGACATGTCTGAATTTGATATTGTTTCAGAAATGAAAGATCAAGGGGTCACGTACGTTAAGCGTTTTACAACACGTAAAAACCAGGAGACCATTCAGACTAATACCTACCTGTTTTCATTTTCCTCTCCAACAGCTCCCAGATCTGTAAAGGCAGGCTATTGTCACATCAATGTAGACACCTATATACCTAGTCCATTAAGGTGTTTTAAATGCCAGAAGTTTGGTCATGGTGTTAGTACTTGCACATTGTCTGTTGTGTGTGCTCACTGTGGTGAGAAGACACACACAACAGAAGATTGTGACAGTGACTTTAAAAAATGCACCAACTGCTCAGGTGACCATTCTTCAGTGTCCAATTTGGAAAGAACAAATGGAGATAAATAAAATCAAATTTACACAAAATATATCTTTCTCTGAGGCCAAAAAACTGGTAAAAACATCTGATCTTCCAGAAAGTTATGCTACAATAGTAAAAACATCATCGGGTTCTAGCTCTAAAACAACATCAACCACAGGCTGCCAAACTACCTTGACTTGGGTCAGTTGTGATTCTCCACAGCCTTTGTGCACTGTTATATCATCACAGACTGAGGAATCACTTCCTAGTACCTCAAAGTCGTCTTCTGATCACAAATCATCAGCATCTCAGTCACATTCAAAGTCTCAATCAACAGCTGATAGTCGACAAACGGTGAAAAGTAAACCGAAGCCAAAGCCTGATGCTTCAAAACAACAAAGTGGCAGAGCTCCCAAGGGGTCACAAAATAAAGTTCAATTGTTCAATAAATACGGGTCTCTTGAACACATGGACGTTTCTGAAAACGTCCATTCTAGGGCACATAGCTTGTCGCCCTCCAAAAGAGTGCGGGGTAGATCCCCAATAAATCCCCCCAAAAGATAGTTTATTCCAATAATATTATACAGTGGAACTGCAGAGGATTAAGGACTAATGTACATGAATTACAGCTATTAGTCCAAGATTTTACACCTTCAGTGATATGTCTCCAAGAGACATATTTAAAACAAACAGATATATTTGACCTTCGTCATTTTAATGCATATCATTGTTTTTCGCCTCCGGGTGATAGAGCCACTGGGGGATCATCCATTCTTGTCCGACAAAATGTTATTCAAAGCCCTGTTTCGCTTGTTACTAATATGCAGGCTGTTGCAGTAAGAATTACTTTACATGTAGCGTTTACACTTTGCTCTCTTTATATTTCGCCGTCTTCGGCGTTTCCCAAAACCGATCTTCAAGCTCTATATGATCAACTCCCGAAGCCCTGTATTATAATGGGAGATTTAAATGGGCACAACCCACTCTGGGGTAGTGTAAATACAAACACTAAAGGGAAATTGTTGGAGGACTTTTGTTCTGACAATGATTTATGTATTTATAATGATGGTTCCAACACATATTTACACCCTGGTACAGGGACCTATTCTGCTCTCGACTTGTCACTCACAAATTCAGAACTACTTAATGAATTCGAATGGTCAGTCCACGATGACCTCTGTGGAAGTGACCATTTTCCTACTATATTAAAAGCTGTTACTCCATCTGATGTTCCTCCATCATCAAGGCGGAATTGGGCTAACTGGGCTTTATATGAAACACTGTGTTCTGAAAAACTTAAACCCGAACGTTTTATTGACGTTCCCGATGCTATTAAATGTTTTTTCTGATGAACTGAACTCCATAGCTGATGAGTGTATACCAAAGTCCTCTGTAGTTCCACATATTCGAAAACCATGGTTCAACGATGACTGCAAACAAGCTAGGAAGGCAAGGAAAAAAGCAGAACATTATTTCCGTCGCCATCCTATGGTGCATAATTTAAATAAATTTAAAATTTTAAATGCTAAACCGCGGCGTACGTTTAAACAGAACAAACGCCAATCTTGGCAAAATTATGTATCTAAAATAAATTCTCGGACACCCATTTCCAAGGTATGGAACATGGTCCAAAAAATTAAAGGTAAAGGTACTAAATCTACTGTCCATCATCTTAAACATGGAGATCAGTTACTTACGGATAAATCAGATATTGCAAATAGACTGGGCGAAACCCTCGCTAAACACTCTTCCTCTTCTAATTATTTACCTAAATTCCAGCAGTATCAAAAACAACAAGAAAAGAAAACTATTAATTTCAGTTCTGATAACGGGGAAGATTATAATGAAACGTTTTCTATTCATGAACTCCATACTGCTCTTGATCAGGCTCATGACACTGCTACAGGAGCTGATAACATACATTATCAACTCCTGAAGCACTTACCAGAATCCTGTTTAGAGACGCTGTTATCAATATTTGATGATATTTGGACTTCCGGGAAATTTCCTTCTTCATGGCGTGATGCCATAGTAGTACCAATACCTAAACCTGGACGTGATCATACGGATCCATCTAATTATCGTCCGATTTCATTAACTAGCTGTGTTTGCAAGACCATGGAACGCATGATAAATAATCGACGTGTTTGGTACTTGGAAACAAATAACCTTATAACAGATATACAATGTGGTTTCCGTAAAAACAGAAGTACTGTCGATCACTTAGTGCGTTTAGAATCATTTGTGAAAAATGCACTAGTCAATAAACAACATGCTGTGTCTATCTTTTTTGATCTTGAGAAGGCATATGACACAACCTGGAAGTATGGCATTCTGAGAGATTTACATGATTTCGGTTTGCGAGGTTCGTTTGCCTGAATTCATAGGCAAATTTTTAAGTAATAGACAATTTCAAGTCCGAGTGGGTTCTACCCTGTCTGATCATTACAATCAGGATCAGGGAGGTCCACAAGGCAGTATTTTGTCAGTCACACTTTTTAATATAAAAATAAACAGTTTATCCAAAGTTTTAAACGATTCAATTGATGGACCGTTATTTGTGGATGATTTTAATATTTCTTGTCGTGGTAAAAATATGCATACCATTGAACGACAACTACAGTTGTGTTTAAACAAAATTAATAAATGGTGTCTTGAAAACGGCTTCAAATTTTCTAAATCGAAAACTAATTGTATACACTTTTGTCGTAAATATAAACCACATAAAGACCCTGAACTATCTCTAGATGGCACACCAATTAAAGTTGTGAAGGAAGCTAAGTTCTTGGGTCTCATTTTTGACTCACACTTAACGTTTTTACCGCATATTAAATCACTTAAGACTAAATGCCTGAAAGCACTTGACTTGTTGAAAGTGGTTTCAAATTCAAAATGGGGAGGGGATCAAGCTACCCTTCTCCATCTATATCGATCTCTCGTGCGTTCGAAACTCGATTATGGCTCCATCGTCTACGGTGGAGCCTGCAAAAGCAACTTAAAACTATTAGATTCAGTCCATCATCAAGGTCTAAGACTTTGTCTTGGCTCCTTTCGAACTTCACCTGTTGACAGCCTGTATGTCGAGGCTGACGAACCATCTCTTGAGCAGCGACGTATAAAATTAGCTTTACAGTATGTAACAAAACTATATTCAAATGAGTCCAACCCTGCATATAACTGTGTTTTCAATCCCCTGTATGAGGATTTACACAAAAAGAAATCTTCTCTTGTTCCACCTCTTGGTTTAAGAATAAAACAACTTATTTCTGCTGCCAGCATTGAGCTGGAAAACATAGCTCCTTCCCGTCTTCTTTCTTCTCCTCCTTGGCAGTTGGTTAGGCCACAAGTTGACCTAACATTGACGACTTTTAAAAAATCAGAAACGAATGAATTACAGTATAAACAAGAATACAATCAACTGAAACATAAATATAGCAATTATAAATCCTTATTTACAGATGGGTCCAAGGGCGGTGGCGCAGTTGCTTGTGCCACTGTCATTGGATCCAGAACAATATCTTCTCGATTACCAGATAATAGTTCTATTTTTACAGCAGAAGCTAACGCCATATTAACAGCTCTTAAATATATTCAAAGACACCCTAAACGTAAACAATATATAATCTATTCCGACTCTCTTTCTTGCCTTCAGGCTGTTAAAAATATCTCTTGTAAACATCCACTTTTAATAGAAATTATTGAATTGTATAATAATCTTGCCACTGGCCAATACGACATCGTCTTTTGTTGGTTACCCAGCCACGTAGGTATTTCCGGTAACGCAATGGCCGATCTTGCTGCCAAGGCAGCACTCAACAAATCTGTGACACCACTTCTTATTCCATACTCTGATTATAAAGCCAGCATTAGAACTTACATCCGTTATCTGATGCAAAAGAAGTGGGACACCCAAGTAGGTATAAATAAATTACATGAAATAAAACCGTATATAGGTTACACTTACTTGGGTTGTCAGTCCAGATTTGAAGAAGTTATTTTAAGACGATGTCGTATTGGCCATACTAGATATACTCATGTGCACCTTTTGAAAGGTGAGGATCCTCCGTTTTGTATCCCTTGTGATGAGAGAACCACGGTCAAGCATATCCTGCTTGACTGTGTTGCCTTCTCCATCACAAGGGATAAGTATTTTACAGTTAAAACAATGAAGGATCTTTTTACTAGCGTTAATTCATATTTAATTATTGGTTTTTTAAAAGAGATTGATTTTTTGGTTGAATTTTGAATGTTATGTTGTGTAAATAGATGTATTTTAATTATTGGAAGTTTGGATTAGTAACTTGAATTGTTGGTGGCTGTACCCTCGAAGGGGGTTGAAGTATTGTAAAATTATTGTCCTCCTGAGAGGGTACGTAAGTCCAAAAGCATTCACAGTAAATTTAAACTTTCCACTGTTCTTAATCGTAGTATATGTGTATTTTTAATTTTTGTCTAGATGTGACTAAATTGCTGACAGCTGAGGGGATGATGTAAATCCAACTAGGGTCCATGCAGGCAGCAAAGGTACTATAAGTCCCCATGGCCCCTAGTATGGTGATCTACCTTCAGTTGTTGGCAATCTATAGCCTGATTTTATGTTGTATTGTCCGAATAGTGATATTAGTTTTAACATTCCACACTAGTTTTAATCCCAGTTGTGATATTCTAGTTGTTTTACTGTCCGTTGTTGACAGGTTTTTTATAGTATCCATATATTTCATTGCAGTATTTAACGTTCTCGTCACGATATGGCTGAGATATTGCCGATGTGACGTTAAATATTAACTCACTCACTCACTCACTAGATTTTGTCTCTCTTGAATTGTACCTGAAATCCGCATTGTTATATTGACTTGTGACTTTGTATACCTTGCTCTCGTTGCATAATACAGAATTTGAACGTAAACAACTTGTCTTTGTTCTGTTTTGCTGGTTTACAAGGGGATTTCTTAAATGGTTGTCAAGGTAATTTCTTAACCGTAACACATGGTTTGATGGGGATTGCAAACAGGTAAGGACAAACAGGAAGAAGGCGAGTAAGTAGAGGTTTTCGCAAACATCCAACTGTACATAATTTGAATAATGTTAAAGTAACCAGAGCTAAAGCTCGACGTACATTCAAGGAAAATAAACGTAAGTCATGGAGAACCTATGTCTCCAAGATTAACTGCCGCACACCTATATCAAAGGTGTGGAATCTGGTACAAAGGATCAGGGGCAAGTGTTTCAAAACAAGCGTTAAACACCTTAACTCATTAAGGCCGAGAGCCGCGTATATGCGGCAAATTAATTAGCTTCTCACAGCGAGAGTCGCTTATTGGGGGGAATAAAAAGCACCTCTGATTCAGCGAGAGCCGCATATTGGGGGTTACGAAAAGCACCTCTCATTCAGCGAGAGCCGCGTATTGGGGTTTTACATTTTAAATTCGTACTGTACCTATAATTTCAATCAGTTTAGCAGTAATGATCAAAGATTAGCTTTTCTTACGGTTACTTTCTGTGTTAATCAGAAGAACTATTAATGTGTTTTGATAACAATTGCTTGCAATGTCGGGGACTTATACAGGCAAATGAACACGTCTGCGTGAAAAGGGATTATGAGATGTTGTTACAGGAGGTACGTGTTTGTTCCTCGTCATTGGGAGTGAATACTAAGATACTATGTTTGCACATTGATTGAATTAATGGTGACAAGGTTACAGAACCTTCTTCTAAATTAAATCATTCATTCATTCGTTGTAATAGTCCATATAATGAATCGTAGACATAAATAGCAATACGGTATTACACTCATGTTCGTGTTGATTTTAAATAAACCAAGTTACTAATTTAGACCTAATTCATTTGCGACTATTGATTTTTAAAGTTGACAATAATACATAATCGAATATGAAGTGATAACTCTTGCGTCTACTCATAATATACATATATAGTACACATAAACCATACAAAGGTAACTGGGGTATTTTGTTCAAGATGTTTCATGCTTGTTTGAAATGTGATTTTTCAATGCAATTTACATAAGCATTGTGTAAGAAACGTTTGCATTTGATCTCTGTAATTATCTTATCCTGTGTAATGATCATGTGTATCAGATCCATCGTCAATAAAAGGAGGATAATATATCAGTTACGGAATTGATGCGTATAATCATTCAATCAGAAAACACTAAATGAGATATGTGAACACCTCTTTCAACCTCAAAATAACAACCTCTGGCCGAATGCATGTCCAGGTAAACTTTTGTCCCGTGACAAGTGTAAAACAAACTAATGCGCTGTTACATCATTGGACAACCTGTTTTGTGGAGTCACGCCCATTGTCAATCTTCTGAACCTCGTTTGCTTTCAAAACAAATATGAGTATGTCCATCTTCATAAATATTTGGGGAGATTCAAGTGTATACATCACAATAAATCAGTATCGTGTTACTTTTTTAAATTCTATAATACATGTACTTGAATTATGGTATTTATTCGTAACAATCTGCAGATTAAATTGAAATGTTCAGCGAACCATTATGTTTGATGTACAAAAAGTGTGCGCAAAAAGTATGTGCAAATAAATACCATCTCTACTCAATTATTGGATTGGGTTATCCGGGGTAAAAATAATTGCATTGTAGCGCTCTGAGCGCTTCAAAGAAAAATAAACTCGTCAAAGTGCTTGTTAGTTCTACGTGTACATTTCAGGCATCCTTACGATTATATATGTTCACGATACACAAACTTTTCATGATAACTAGAGTTGATAAAGCCAAAATATAGCATATCGATTGGTCAACGATCTAACCAATAGTCAGTCTGTATCCAAGCTGTCTAGTGATCGAACGTACTCTTCAGAAATTTAGCCCACGCCCCATCACCTGTCATTTCCTCTGTGACAGGTATCTCATGATACGATTGGTCATAGATAACAAATCAGGGAGTTTATTGAACAGCTAAGATACAAAACGACCTATTCGGGAACTTTGATGACGCCCACCCCATGACCCTTTGTCTTATGTATGTGCAAGGAATAGCATTATACAATATGCACACATGTATGTTCGTGCGATAACGTGTATTTTCTGCGTTAAATCTAGATGAACCAAAGCGACAAACTGTGAATCTGTTATATGTACGTCACAGACTAGCTTATTAGTACTTTCCTTAAAATATTCAGCAAACACTAGCATTGTATCAGCGAAAACGCTTCTTTCATAGATTATTAGGCATGTGCGTAAATTCGTCTTTACTGCCATTGACATAGATGCTTTGAACAATTTAATCTCACACAAAGATATGAGTGAGACATCATTTGGTTTAAGTATGTCTTACATACAAAGATTCCAAACATGTGTGAAGAAAGGAACACTTACATAATCCCTTACTTTATGTGCTATTGAAAGTTTCTTGACACATCTCTGTAATTATCACGTGTAGCAACTAATTCCGTTGATCCATCATCAGTAAAAGCAGGATAGTATATCAGTCATGGTATTGATACCCTTGCGTATCATCATTCAGACAACAGTAATAAGATTATTTAGCGCTACTACTGGTCTTGAAACACAAGTCTCCGGTAAAATTTATACGTAGCCACGCCCCTACTCCCTTATTGAACGGACTGTCCAGGGACAAGCGTAAAATAAACATGTGCTGTTATTTTGTCGGACAACCCACTTGATGGTGCTACGTACGCTTCATTCTCTGTACTGTATATGCACACATGGGTGCAGTCTGGTGAACCTTGATAGCGATACGATATCAGACAATACACAAATTGTTACATGATAGTTAGACTATACAACCAAAACACAACATATCCACTGGTCAACAATACAATAAAAAATCAATGTATCCAATCTGAGTGACCAAACGTACCCTTCAGAAATTTAGGCCACGCCCCATCACCTTGCCCTTCCAATGTGACAGGTTCTCACGATACGATTGGTCAAAGTATCAGCCAATATAATGAGTAAGTGAGATATAATGCGTAACATTCGTGATTTTTTATCCCATCACATGATTGAAACCTTTGTTTTAGCATCGAGTAATGAGAAATGTATTATGCAGTATGTATGTGTATGAATGGTGATATATGTTTACAGCGTTAAGTTAAGATGAACAAAGTGACAAACTATAAATTTCTGTATGCTCCATGTTCTTACACACCTCTTGATACTTTCCTTGAAATAGTCAGTAAGCACGAGCAATATACTGGCAAGAAATGTAGACGATTATAATGCAAATTCCCCCCTCTTTTTAAACTCTATTATAAATAATATATTATAATTCAGTCAATACGATGAGAGAGACAGGAGGAATTTGTATATTTGTTCAACTCGTACGTACAAAGACCGCGTAGGTGTTGATAAAAATACAGCACACACTGGCAAAGGGGTATAAGGGACAATAAATTACATGAAATGCTGTAATATATGTATTCACATCGGCCTCTTTTCCATCTTTACGACACAATTAAATAATAAGTACTTGTTTGTGAGACTAGACAGTTTCCTGTCATATCCGAGACCTGCCAGGGAAATCAGGCATGATTAGCACTAATTAGCCTCGTCGCAGCAATCAGGCAGTCAGCGAGGGGTGCCAGGTGTTGGGCAGTGGAGCGGCTCCAGGGCTTAATGAGTTAAAGACGGAGAACACATTTTGGAAGATGCTTCAGATATTGCAAACAAACTTGGTGAAACATTAGCTAAACATTCGTCTTCATCAAACTGTCTTCCTGAATACAAGAGATACCAGAAGTTAGAAGAAAAGAAAATCATTAATTTCAACTCTAACAATGGTGAAGACTACAACGAAGTATTTTCCCTACATGAACTACTCGTGATACAGCAACAGGGGCTGATAATATTCACTATCAGCTCCTGAAGCATTTACCTGATTCATGTCTTGAGGTACTTTAGACATATCTGATGAAATGTGGACTTCAGGAACATTCCCTCCCTCTTGGCGGAATACTATTGTGGTTCTTATACCTAAGCCTGGTAAAGACCATTAAGATGCATCGAATTATAGACCTATATCATTAACTAGCTATGGAACGAATGGTAAATACTCGTTTAGTGTGGTATTTGGAGACCAATAATCTGATTTCTAACATTCAGTGTGGTTTCCGTAAAAATAGAAGCACTATTGTACATTTGGTTCAATTGGAATCATTCATTAAGTATTCTATTGTCAATAACCAGCATGCTGTATCTATATTTTTTTACCCTGAAAAGGCTTATGATACCACATGGAAACAAGGTATGTTAAAAGATTTACATGAATTTGGCGTAAGAGGTCGTTTGCCTCTTTTCATATCACAGCTTTTAACGCTCAGACAATTTCAAGTTCGAATGGGGTCTACCCTCTCTGATCATAACAAACAGGATCAGGGTGTTCCACAAGGCCGTATTTTGTCTGTGACTCTATTTAGTATTAAAAAACGGGCACATACTCTTTCAAAAGTTTTAACAGTGGATGACTTTAACATTTCCATTGAGAAACGGTTACAAATCTGCCTCAACAATATATATAAATGGTGCCTTGAGAATGGGTTTAAATTTTCTCAGTCTAAAACAAACTGCATTCACTTATACCGAAAATACAAAAATCATAAAGACCCTAACTTACTTTTAAATGGTGCACTCATCAAAGTTGTCAAGGAAGCTAAGTTCTTGGTCTCATCTTTGACTCACACTTAACCTTTCTGCCACATATTAAATACCTAAAACCAAATGCCTGAAGGCGCTCGATTTGTTGAAAGTCGTTTCAAATACAAAGTGAGGATGAGACCAAACAACCCTCTTACATTTACATACAGGTCCCTCATCAGATCTAAACTGAATTACGGCTCCATTGTCTATGGTGGAGCCTGTAAAAGCAACCTCAAAATACTTGATTCTATCCATATCCAATTTCTCAGACTTTGTCTTGGATTATTCCGAACTTCTCCTGTTGACAGTCTATACATTGAAGCAGACGAACCTTCTCTTGACCATCGTCGTATTAAATTATCTTGACAATATCTCACTAAACTGTATTCAAATAAGTCCAATCTTGCATATAACTGTGTCTTCAATATCTTGTATGGGGATGTGTACAATAAGAAGTCTTCTCTTGTTCCACCTCTTGGACTAAGAGTAAAACCTTTTCTTTCTGCTTCTGGCATTGAACCAGATAATCTAGCTCCTTCTCGCTTGTTTTATTCTCCTCCTTGGCAACTGGTTTGACCACTAGTTGACCTTAAATTAAGAAAATATAAAAAATCAGAAACTGATGAATTACAATACAAACAAGAATATAATCAACTGAAAAGTAAGTATAGTACATATAAATCCTTATTCACGGATGGGTCCAAGGATGGTGGCACAGTTGCTTGTACCACTATCACTGGATCCAGAACAATGTCTTCTAGATTACCAAATAGCAGTTTCATTTTACAGCAGAAACACATGCCATATTAACAGCCCTAAACTATATTAAACAAACACCCTAAATATAAACAATATATAATTTTTCCAGACACTCTTTCATGCCTCCAGGCTATTAGAAATGCATCTTCTCAACATCCACTTTTAGCTGACATCATTGAATTGTATAATGATCTTGCTACTGGCCAATGTGGCACCGTCTTTTGTTGGTTATCCAGCCATGTTGGAATCTCTGGTACCACACTGCCAATCCTGCTGCCAAGGCAGCACTCAACAAATCTGTGACACCGCTTCTCATCCCCTATTCTGATTATAAGACCGTCATAAGGTCATATATCTGAGATCTAATGCAAAAGAAGTGGGACACCCAAGTAGGTATCAATAAATTACGTGGAATAAAGCCCCATATCAGCTATACCCCCTTGGGTTGTCAGTCCAGATTTGAAGAGGTTGTTATGCGACGATGTCACATTGGCCATACGCGATAAACTCACGAATACTTGTTTAAAGGTGCGAATCCTCCATTTTGTATCACTTGTGATGAGAGAATCACGGTTAAGCATGTCCTGCTTGACTGTGTTGATTTTGCCATCACAAGGGATAAATATTTCAATGTGAAAACTGTTAAGGAACTTTTTATAATGTTAATCATCATTTAATAATTGAATTTTTAAAGGAAATAGAATTGCTACATAAATTTTGAATATGTTTTGTTCATAGATAATATATCTTTTAAGCATGGTATTGTAAATTAGCAACTGCGAATGTAAGTAGCTGTGCCCTCGAGGGGGGTTGAAATAGCGTAAAATTGTATTGTCCTCCTGAGAGGGTACGTAAGTTCCAACAACTTTCAAAGTCAGTTCTGCTGAACCATACATTTTAGTCGTAGTATGTTTGTTCTTTTAAATTCCTTCTAACTCTCCCTATTATCGCCAGTGTTTGAAGCGTTGGCGTAAATCCAGCCCAGGGTCCATTCAGGCAGCAAAGGTCAGTGGAAAAAATGTTCACCTTTACAAGCTTGTAAATCTTTTGTAAAGATGATGTTTACAAGACATTTACAATTTTGGAAAGATGATGTTTACAAGACATTTACAATTTGTAAAGATCCACAACGGGAGATAACTGGTGGGTGATGGTAAAACGGTCTGCAAGGCCTCAAATTCACACCTAATAAATCCCAAAAGCTAATTACAGTTTGACCCCTCGACATAATTAATGAGGTAATTTGGGTGTGAAATAAGAGTGGAACAGACCAACCGGGTAGGATACTGATGCTCTTACTACAGTGTTCGGTGGAGTGAAGATGCATGGGTGTTGCTTTCACTGCGCAAGCTGTTTAGAAAAGAATTCCAACTCAGTATCCCGCTTATTTTGTGTTTGGGAACAGTGAATACCGATAACCATAAACAATATCACCTTGTCACCTGTGATAATATGCTAAATGATAGAGATTGTGTTGTGATAACATAACACATGACAGGATATGTTGCTATGAATCATGTGGTCGATCCAAGCTTTACCATTAGCATCAGTGATACAGATTTGATAGGTCACCTTTTCAAATATTTCACAATCATATTTGATTTTTGTTGTTTATGTTGATTCTTCCTTTCTGTGGTCAGCCAAGCAACAATCCACCATAATCCCATAAATTCATTGAGGCATGAAATCCCATGAGCCGAATGAACTGTACCTAAATGACTAATTTTAGGCTTCGTGGGAACTACACCTGTTGTACACGGGCTCCTTGCAGTTAACACATACTGCTACATTTAACATAACTAAACAATAACCTCCAGGAATGGAACCCCATGACAGAAATGTGCCCTGGACAAATAACAGGTTGGAGGTTGGCATGGGAGGTTAAAGTAAGTTGTTGGAAAAGCCCATCCCAACGTTTTCGAGATGATAAATTTCATGTTGGACTGGAGACGCAAATTAATAAACTGAACATGGTGCAACATAGTGCTGGCCAGACACTGCTCCCAAAGAGAAAGAAACATCACGACCTCCAGAGAGAACTGCCGATCCTGGAACATAGGGCATTATTGATATGTTGTATTATTTTGATAGGTTATCTCATGGAAAGAAACTTTCTAAAAGGTCACATAAAAAAGGAAAACAGAACTTTGCAGATTCTGATACATTTTGGTATGCAGTTACCGAAACAAAATTAATCATAAAAAATGCCAATTCAACCTATAAAAAAAAGAAACGCGATGGAAAAAAACCCCGCGAATTCTGAGTTCAAGCTATTCACAAAATTTCCCCCACCGCTGGGGGAAGAAGTTGTTTCAACAGTTGTTCTGCGCTGCGCCCATAACGCATGCGCAGTGAATAGGTTCGTTTGAAATAGTATGCATACCCGGAGTATAAGATAGTGAGCAGTAGTCTAAGCTTGGTTGTGTACACAAACAAGTAAATAATCTACTCGTTACATAAAAAAACATGTTGATTGTAAGAAGCAGCCTCTATCACAGAAAAAGCTTAATGTCTGGTTTATTGACACCTATACATATGGCTGCCTGTCTGCTGAAGACAATATGCAATACACAGCTTCAATCATTGACCCCATGCAATTTAAACTTAACACCTATCAGGCTATTTTACTAGCATCACATGTTGAACATGTATACGACTATGGTTGACCAAAGTAGAGGTTAAAGTCTGTATTGAATACATATCGGTATATTCTATCCGTCAGAGTAGCCCCCACCTGCCATCATCTTGTAAATGCTCCGGCTGATAGGTCTGAACAAACATCATCAACACCCATCTTATACAAGGATCTTCAGAGAGGTATTTTCTGTAGGAATTGCGTCTGCTATAATATGAATCAAGTGCAGGAAAGCTTTTTATTTGGTTTCTTACCATGTCCTTGAGATTTTCTGGTGTACAATATTGCTTTTGATGCTTCCCACGTATATCTTTAGGTGGAATAGGAACTAGTTAAATCGAAATGGAATCTCCTTTCTTTTTTTCTATTTGTTTTGTGGGGGATGTCTCTCACTATAGACTGACATAAAGTGAGATGTACAAATCCGCACCTTGTCACCATTTGCAAGTAGATGTTCATACAGGAACGATTCCCGATTTTCTCCAGATCTCCCATCATTGCCACGTCTACGTTGAGGCTTAATAATAATAACACCGAAGAAAATTCATCTTGCTGTTGTTTCCACCTACGTCAAGAAACCCTTAAATAAATCATCACATTCATCTGATGATACTTTTGAGTGACATTTCATTCTACAATTACAAGGTGGCCCTGAACGAAATTTAGCATCCTTGATTTTGCCCCTAGATATACTTCTCTCCTCCTGCCCTTTCAACCTTGGATACATTGCGTTGCCAAGCAGCTTCTTTTCTTTACTATGTTTTTCTTTTGTTTGCTCTTCTGTCTGATCATTATGTAGCTGTTTTTTCCACGTTTGTTGATGACTCTCTGGTCTAGTTTCAGGTTCAGGCGTAGTTTCAGATGTTTGAAGAATAACTTTCTCAGTATAATCAGGATCTTCAGAATTTCCATTTCATTCGAACTTTCCTTGCTTCGAGCAATACTTTCAGCATTTGACAAAGGAATCACTATATATACTCCAGATAGTGTTTGCGAGAGTGTTCTCATTGTTCATTGTGTATCACTCTCTGATACTTGACTCTGAGATACTTCATCACCTTCCCATAGGAACATAGGAAGAAAGAGGTATGTTGTTTGGATACAAGTGAATCGTTGCCTAATTTTGAACTGGGAGTGAAGCTAACTGTATTAACAGAAAAACACTGTTTTCAACCTGTTACAAACTTAAATGTAAAATAACTATTGCATGATGTTGTATACAATAAGGACACATGTGCAGAAGTCTGCAAGGTGGCTGCTGTTTCGAAAAAGACATTAGAAATACTTATGGTTAGCTGCTTTTATGATCCTCATGATGATGATGATGAATAATTTGTCTGCACATGTGTCCTTGTGACTGGCACTGTTCAATAAAAGTTTTCAAAATATTTTTTTAACTCAAGTTTGAAATTCATTTGACTGCAATGACTTAACATATACTTAACTTACAAACATTAACTTGGTTTGTCAAAATGTCAAAATAATCTCATTTCTGGTGTCCCTCCACGTGATACTGATGGAATATTCCTACAAAACAGAACTCGCCCGCCCAACCTCTTAAGTGAAAGTGCTAATTCAGTTGATCATATAGTACTTTAAGTAACTTACACGATGGTTCTTCAGGAGCCAACATGCTGGCTAAAATCTACCAACGACAGGACCAGATGCTGAAGCAAGTGGAAGCCATATCCAAAACAGGTAGTTATGTTTGTTCTCGTTGTAACATAGTCATGTTTACGCAAGAAGCGTGATAGCCTGGCCACTGAATACATGGGTAAGCCCACCTGTCCGACTGATAAGACCAACGGTCATTCAACGCTTGGACAAATATCTTGTCATGACAATGTGCTGATTGTACACAAAATACATGGTCGAAAGGGAGAAAGTGTAACAGACATCTTGTTGTAATGCGCAGACTGCGATATCGTTGCTGGTGAACTTCTCAACCCAGTGTTGAACATGGCACGTGGTATAATAAAAGCCAGACCAGCCCATCATTTGGCGACAGATCTTCGGTCAGTGGAGACAAACAAAATGTTTACCACGGCATCCTCGAGAAATGCCAAATCGTCCGGTCAGAAGGTTGTGAGCGTTCACCTGGAAATGCAGCATAAATACAGCAGGTATTCAGTGGAAAGGCAGACTTGTCTCGGCGACTCCTTGAGTCACAGAACGCCTAAGTTCTCCTCCAGTCTAGTTATCTAGACAGGTTGTAAATGTATTTATGTATTCCCCGCTGGTCTTGGTATGCTGATTAAACTGTCCTCGGTGAAAGCCAGCTGATTCCTGTTGTTTTGACGGCCTGAGCCTGTGACTCTTGTGACCACTTCGGGTAACGCTACTACAAGAAGGGGTACTAGTATGCGTTTTTTGGTGCCGTGACCAGGATGACTTCTGAGATGGAAACACAGGAGCAAGACTGGATCAGGATCTGACGCCCTTCAGGAGCTCCCAGAAGTGAGTAACGAACAGGGTGTATAGTAGAGTCTGAGCAAGATGGCTGAAATGGGTGAATTTTTACAGCGCATGGCGTTACAAATTACAAGACAGTTGACTAACTTAAGTAAGATAATATGCACACAAGGGATAACCAACCGTATTCAACCATTTAAGGGGGATCAGAAAAAAATTAAGATTGGATTAGATAAAAAGAGTATGCAGTTTTGGCGTGGCCTGACCAAAATGACATAAAATTAATAGCATATCAAGCCAGTAAGGGAACCAATTTCATACAAAGGTACATAAATCGTCACCCACGTGGGAAGAGCTAAAATTAGAATTCAAACCTCGTTTGACTGAAATTGCTCACCCACAACATGCCTTCATGTTGTTGAGAACTTTGAAACAAAAGCCTGGGGAAAGTGTCCAGATGTTCGAGGAAAGGTTTTAAATTTGGCAGAAGACGCCTATGCTGGCCTGGGGCGAGATGGACTGCAGGGTCCAGCGATAGAAAGGCAGTTGGTAAGTTTTTTGTCGATGGGCTTGCCCATGATGTCCTCAAAATGAAAGTGATGAGGGATAACTCTCAATGTTCGGTTACTGCCGTGGCGGCGGCCACGCAGGAACAAAACATTCGAGCAGATTTGATTTGTGTAGGTGCGAACCATGAAAGAAATATCGAGCCCATAGAGGTGGATCATTTTAGGCCCCGCCCTAAGTGTTTCCTATGCCAAAAAGAAGGACATATAACGCGTAACTAGCTAGGAAAATACAAGAAACCGCATTGCATCCAGAACCTCTTGGTTCTGCAATAGGCAGGGTCACCCGAAGGGAGACTGCCCTGAACTCACCAAAAGAATGAGAAATAGATATGCAAGCAGAGATAGTGCCTCAATCAATCAATTAATCAATCAATCAAGTTTATTTCGTAGCAAGGCCGTAGATCCACGCACAATACAAAATAAATAAATGTGGCAATTAGATAGTGGCAATTGACAGTCATCTGTAGTGCCTCTGACAGTTCCGATAGTGTCCAGACTGAGATGCAGACTACGGACATGAAGATAGGCGCTTTGTCTCAGACAAACAAACCTGACGACTCAGTGAAAGCGCTATTACAAGCAGTAGTGAAATTGCTGTAGGATCTCACGTTAATTTCTGGATGTGTGTAAATATGTAATTATCATTGATAAATCAGTATGCGTTTAACCGGTTTTATTTGTGTAATGAAGTTGTTATGATGATTGTTTCATTTCTATATCATTATCGGTATAATCAGAGTGTGTTTCACAATAGTTTTCGGTATGGTTCAGCTCCTTAATCAGTTGTCTGAAGTAGACGTAGAGGGCATGGAAATTGGAACGGGAAACTGGAAATTCATCTTGTCTATTGTAGGCACAGTAGTTGTGGTACTAATAGTATCAATAGTTATTGGTAGAGAGGATATGCCCTGGTTTGCCAGAAAGCTCGGACTCAGAAAACACTCTCGGGTTGCTCCGGACCATGCGGATAACGTGGATAGAGAGCGGGTAGCCTCTGCACTACTCATGCCTGGAGGAGGGCCTCTGGAGACATGAAGCTGTGATAAGGCCTCTACGATTAGGCTGCCGTTGTATTTTGGAACATTGCAAACTCACATTCTGATTTTTCCACTGGCGTACTTTTCCTGGATTTATCACTGGATGAAAAAGTAAGTCTGGGGCCCGTTTCACATTACTGACGTAAAGTATGAGAGCTACGATCCCTTTTTTCGTCTACCGTGTTTGAATGTGCCCTGATTTGGTGTGTATGAGTTGGCAGCTGTTTCTACCTTAAGCACTCTTAGGAGATCAGGCAGTGTGAGTTTTAACGCTTCTGTATGTAAATTTATTCATTGCAATGAATGCCGTCATCAAACGAGAGATGCATCAACTGACAATAAATATGCATCTCAATCTGTAATGACAAACAATTCATCACTTGGTTCGTCTCAACATCGAAAAGCCATCCCAACATGTTGTCCAACAGAGTTGTAACGATTTAAGAGAGAACAATATTTCAGACGTGCGACTTAGAATCTAAGCAGGGAAGTCAAAGACGACTCGGCCATCTAAGCCCACAACATATAAATGCATACAGGAAAGTAGTGTAATGTCTTGTAACTCGTTACAGTGTCAAAGGCTGCTGATGCCACGCTTGGAGAAAAGAAGAGCGGAAGCCATAAAATGAGGCCGTATCCAAGAAACAGAGGTAAACTGCTGATTTTGTATCAATTTTTGTTGCTTTACGCCACACTCAGCATTGACTCAGCATGTGCCGTTTAAGTCAGCGAGACTGACTAACGATCCCGTTAGTCGTCTCTTACGATAAGCATGGTTTACTGAAGATGAAGGTTAACACGGATCATCAGTGAGTCATCGCCACATATAGAAGCTGTGATTATAGCTATCCCGAAGAAACAGTCTCTTGATCACACTTTTCTTAAAACATTTAGCTCTGTGTCAAATCATGCGTTCATTTCCAAGATCCTTCACAAGGGTGTACAAAGCAGCCTAAAGGACCATGTTCAACAGAATGAAGTCTCAGAGGAATTGCAGTCTGCAAATGAAGCTGGGGACAGTGCGAAAACGGTAGTGAGTGAGGTTTAACGTCGCTCTTTGCACCTATCCCATCTTTATGGCAGTGGTCTGTAAGTAATCCAGTCTGGACTAGACAATCCGGGGATCACAACAGGAGCATCAATCCCGATGGGAACCGATGGCATGCGTCAACCAAGTCAACAATTCTGACCACCCGATCCCATTTGTCGCCTCTTACGACATGCATAGTCACCTTTATGGGTTGCTGAAGACTTAATCTTCAAGTGATCACTCTACATCAGAACAATGAAGTTGTCAGTGGGAACTCAGGAGCTGCCTTGACCTGGTCAACATCAAGTCTGTCTGCCCGATCCATGTTTGCCAAACTTGCGTCATATTTCTCAAAAAGGTCGTCTCACCCGTGGGATCAGCTCTTTGGGAAGTTCTATTTCTCAACTGTATATTACCTTTTGGAAATAGTTTCCGACAAAGCAACCTTCAGTTTCAGTGTCATGTAGTTTGCAGTAATGGGAACAATGAGATTATCACACGGTGCTAAGTCAATTATTCGCAAAGTATTTAACTTTTTATAAACGAAGGTGACAGGGGTAGGCCTCAAAATGCTTTGGCTAAGTATCGTTTACGAACTGCACATGCTGTTGGGATGACGGAAGGGAAGATGTATCTTGGAAAACTGTACCGATTCAACCTGCACGGACACAACTGAGGGGACCTTCTCAAAACCCACACGATGTGAGAAAGTCTATTCATTTCAACAACAGCTGGTTAGAAACGCCTGTAAGTCTCTATATAAACAAAATGCCTTTGTCTCTCTGTATTCTGAAAAAAAGCATATGGAGACAAATCATTCTTTCTTATTTCAAAATACCAGTTATGGAAGTTGCTTCACAAATTTGGTTTCTGTTACAAAATAGTAGGGATCAGAAAATAGACGTGCAGTGAGTGAGAGGTCTCATCTTGTTCGACTAAGAAACCAGTACTTACACACAATTCGAAAGAAACGTACAGAGGGTTACGAACCTGTATATTTGGACGAAAGATGGGTAAATGCTTCCCATACCGCAGGGACACAATGTTTCGCTAGCTCCTCTTCAGGGTCCTGTACCAGAAAATTACCACTTGGCAAGGGAGAACGACTGATTGTGCTCCATGCTGGTTGCAAGGGTCGGGGATTCCTACCTGGCTGCTCCCTAGTGAGTGAGTGAGTGAGTTAATATTTAACGTCACATCGGCAGTATTGCAGCCATATTGTGACGAGAGCATTCTTAAAAATGGAATCTATGCATATGATAAAAACCTGTCGACGAAGGACAGTAAAACAACTAGAATATCACAATGAGAAATAAAACTAGCGTGAAAAGTTAAAACTGATATCCCTATTCAGAAAACACAATATAAAAACAGGTTATATAGATCACCAACAACTGAAAGTAGATCACCATACTAGGGGCCATGGGGACTTACAGTACTTCTGCTACCTGCATTGTGCCTAGCTGGATTTACACCATCCTCTCAGCTGCTGGTGACTGTATGCAAGATTAGCCACAAATTAAAATAACAGAAATACTACGACTAAAAAACAGGAAGATCAAATTTGACAATTTGTCAGGAGGACAATAATTTTACAGTGATTTAACCCCCCTCCAGGATACAACCACTAACACTCTAAGTTCCTAATTCGAAATTCCAAGCATAAAATATTTATATATTTACAATTCATTTAGCAAATCTAATTCTTTAAGAAATGCAATAATTAAATGAGAACTAACATTATTAAAAGCAGATTTGTTGAGTGCCACCTTAGCAGCAAGATCGGCCATTGTGTTACCAGAAATGCCAACGTGACTAGGTAACCAACAAAGGACGATGTGGCACTGGCCAGTAGCAAGATTATTGTACAATTCAATAATTTCTATTAAAAGTGGATGTCTACAAAAAGTATTTTTAATAGCCTGAAGGCAAGAAAGAGAGTCGGAATAAATTATATATTGTTTCCATTTAGGGTGTCTTTGAATATATTTAAGAGCTGTTAATATGGCGTTAGCTTCAGCTGTAAAAATAGAACTATTATCTGGTAATCTAGAAGATATTGTTCTGGATCCAATGACAGTAGCACAAGCAACTGTGCCACCGTCCTTGGACCCATCTGTAAATAAGGATTTATAATTGCTATATTTATGTTTCAATTCATTATATTCTTGTTTATACTGTAATTCATTCGTTTCTGATTTTTTAAATGTCGTTCATGTTAGGTTAACTTGTGGCCTAACCAATTGCCAAGGAGGAGAAGAAAGAAGACGGGAAGGCGATATACTTTCCAGGTCTATACCGGCAGAAGAAATAAATGGTTTAATTCTGTGCCTAAGAGTTGGAACAAGAGAAGACTTTTTGTTATACAAATCCTCATAAAGCGGATTGAACACACAGTTATAGGCAGGGTTAGATTCATTAGAATATAATTTAGTAATGTATTGTAAAGACAATTTTATACGACGTTGAGTAAGAGATGGTTCATCTGCCTCAATGTAGAGACTATCAATAGGTGAAGTTCTGAAAGACCCAAGACAAAGTCTTAAGCCTTGATGGTGGACAGAATCAAGAAGTTTAAGGTTGCTTTTGCAGGCTCCACCATATACGATGGAGCCATAATTAAGTTTCGAACGTATGAGTGATCGATACAGGTGTAAGAGGGTTGCTTGATCCCCTCCCCACTTTGAGTTGGAAACAACTTTCAACAAGTCAAGTGCTTTCAGGCATTTAGTTTTAAGTGATTTAATATGTGGTAAAAACGTCAAATGTGAATCAAGGACTAGACCCAAGAACTTGGCTTCCCTCACAACTTTAATGGGAGTGCCATCTAGAGATAGTTCAGGGTCCTTATGTGGTTTATATTTTCTGCAAAAATGTATCCAATTCGTTTTGGATTTAGAAAATTTAAAGCCAATTTCAAGACACCATTTATTTATTTGGTTTAAAAAAAGCTGCAGTTGCCGTTCAATAGTATGCATATTTTTCTCACGACAAGAAATGTTAAAATCATCCACAAATAACGATCCATCAATTGAATCGTTTAAAACTTTGGATAAACTATTTATCTTTATGCCAAAAGTGTAACAGACAAAATACTGCCTCGTGGAACACCCTGTTCCTGATTGTAATGATCAGACAGGGTCGAACCCACTCGAACTTGAAAGTGTCTATCATTTAAAAAGTTGGCTATAAATTGAGGTAAACGACCTCGCAAGCCAAAGTCATGTAAATCCCTCAAAGACACAGCATGTTGTTTATTAATTAGTGCGTTTTTCACAAATGATTCCAGTTGCACTAAGTGATCGACAGTACTTCTCTTTTTACGGAAACCACACTGTATATCTGTGATAAGATTATTTGTTTCCAAGTACCAAACAAGTCGATTATTTATCATGCGTTCCATGGTCTTGCAAACACAGCTAGTTAATGAAATCGGACGATAATTGGATGGATCCGTATGATCACGTCCAGGTTTAGGTATTGGTACTACTATGGCGTCACGCCATGAAGGGGGAAAGTTACCCGATGTCCAAATACCATCTAAAATATTTAGAAGAGTTTCCAGACAGGATTCTGGTAAATGTTTCAGGAGTGGATAATGGATGTTATCAGCTCCTGTTGCAGTGTCATGAGCTTGATCAAGAGCAGTATGGAGTTCATGAATAGAAAACGTTTCATCATAATCTTCCCCGTTATCAGAATTGAAATTAATAGTTTTCTTTTCTTGTTGTTTTTGATATTGCTGAAATTTAGGTATATAATTTGAAGAGGAAGAGTGTTTAGCAAGGGTTGCACCCAGTTTATTAGCAATATCTGATTTATCAGTAAGCAACTGATCTCCATGTTTAAGATGATGGACAGTAGATTTAGTACCTTTACCTTTGATTTTCTGGACCATGTTCCATACCTTGGACATGGGTGTCCGAGAATTTATTTTGGATACATAATTTTGCCAAGATTGGCGTTTGTTCTGTTTAAAAGTACGCCGTGCTTTAGCATTTAAAATTTTAAATTTATCTAAATTATACACCATAGAATGGCGACGGAAATAATGTTCTGCTTTTTTCCTTGCCTTCCTAGCTTGTTTGCACTCATCATTGAACCATGGTTTTCTTGTGTGTGGAACTACAGAGGACTTTGGTATACACTCATCAGCTATGGAATTTAGTTCCTCAGAAAAGCATTTTATAGCATCGGGAACGTCAATAAAACGTTCAGGTGTAAGTTTTTCAGCACACAGTGTTTCATATAAAGCCCAGTTAGCCTTTTTAAAAGTTCGTCTTGATGATGGAGGAATATCGGATGGAGTTACAGCTTTTAATACAGTAGGAAAATGGTCACTTCCACATAGGTCATCGTGGACTGACCATTCGAAATCATTTAGTAGTTCTGAATTTGTGAGTGACAAGTCAAGAGCAGGATAGGTCCCTGTACCAGGATGTAAATATGTGCTGGAACCATCATTATAAATACATAAATCATTGTCAGAACAAAAGTCCTCCAACAATTTCCCTTTAGTGTTTATATTTACACTACCCCAGAGTGGGTTGTGCCCATTTAAGTCTCCCAATATAATACAGGGTTTCGGGAGTTGGTCATATAAAGCTTGAAGATCAGTTTTGGTAAACGTCGAAGATGGTGAAATATAGAGTGAGCATAGCGTAAACGCTACATGTAAAGTAATTCTCACTGCAACAGCCTGCATATTAGTATTAAGTGAAACGGAGCTTTGAATAACGTTTTGTCTGACTAGAATGGATGATCCGCCAGTGGCCCTGTCACCCGGAGTTGAAAAACAATGATACGCATTAAATTGACGAAGGTCAAATATATCTGTTTGTTTTAAATATCTCTTGGAGACATATCGCTGAAGGTGTAAAATCTTGGACTAATAGATGTAATTCATGTAAATTAGTCCTCAATCCTCTACAGTTCCACTGTATAATATTATTGGAATAAACTATCTTTTAGGGGGATTTATTGGGGATCTACCCCGCACTCTTTTGGAGCGCGACAAGCTATGTGCCCTAGAATGGACGTTTTTAGAAACGTCTACAAGAGACCCGTATTTATTGAACAATTGTGTCTTCTGTGTGTCTTCTCACCACAGTACTAGTGAGCACACACAACAGACAATGTGCAGGTAGACACACCGTGTCCATATTTCTGGCATTTAAAACACCTGAGGGGGTTGGGGATGTATGTATCAACCTGAATATTACAATAGCCTGCCTTCACTGATTTGGGTGCATTTGGAGAGGAAAAAGTAAACAGATACGTATTGGTTTTGATGGTTTCGTTGTTTCTCTGGGTTGTAAAGCGCTTGACGTAGAGTACACCTTGATCCTTCATTTCGGATCCTATATCAAGGTCCGAGATATCATCAAACAATCGATCCCGATCTCTCACGATACCTTTGCTTGTGTTCAAGGTTTTATGCGGAGAGACCGTGACCGGAAAACAACGCACCCGAACGTAAGCGTCTAATGTTCTTAACGTCCCCAGCAATACCTTGTATACCCTTCGATACCGCGAAAGGGTTCAGCTTTAATGGTGTCTTGTCGGGAGTCTCAATAACAAGAAAACGTGGCCAATACTCAGTCGATAGAGACGGTCTGTGGTCAGTATCAACAGGATCAATTTCAAGTGGACGTTTTTTTTGTTTTTTTTGGGGGGGGTATGTCATAAACCATGGTTGGTGTCATATGGTTCATCATCCGAGCTCCCCACCCATCACAAGGACAATGCTGAAGCAAGCGGGGCTCCAGCTTGCAGCACCAAGGATACCCGGATGATATACTCCAGTAGAAGAATTATAAATAATTAGTCTACCAGATTGGCCCATGAGCCATCGCCTTCTGGCACAAGACTCTAGGCAAATTGCATATAATCATAATTTGGTTAATTCACAATCGAAAAAGTTACAGATCAACAATAGTGCCAAGACTAAAATTCACAACAATTCAAAATCAAATTTGTGCAATGACACATACATAGTCCATGCACAGGGCTTGGCATGACCAGCCGATTGGTTGAATCGGGCCAATTCAACCACCCGTCTAGGTGAAGTAAGGGCCGAAGTGGTGTGTTGGGCAAATGGAACGCAGTTAAAAGCCCAACTGCCCTCAACCACCATGATCCCGTCCTCCACAGACACGGGACGCAACCCACGGCAAACAGGTTGCCCAATTTAGTCGCCTCTTACGACAAGCAATGGGGTGCTGTGGACACATTCTGTCCCGGGTCCACACGGGAGAAGAGCACTTAGCGTTACCCAGCACCCACCACGAGGAGGTGGCTCTTCATGGGTGCCTGCTCCCTAGTATTCAAGCCAAAGTCTAAAGACAACTGAGACTATCATACCGAAATGAACGGGATGGTTTTCTTAACAATGGGTACAAAATCAATTGGTACCAGCACAGCCCCACAAAAGTCTGATTGTCATGGATAACGCTCCATGCCATGGCGTTCAAGTACCTAACACAAAGGTCACAATGTGTGACAGTAAAAAGGGGGACATGATACAATGGTTGTAAAACATATATCGTATCCAGTAAGAGCAACCAAACCTGTTCTGTATGACATCATAAAGTCAAATAAAACCACATCTGTCTTTAAGGTTGATAAGTACCTTACAGAAAATGGTCATTCAGTTTTGCGATTGCCACCCTATCATTGCGATTTAAACCCAATAGACCTCATTTGGGGTATCATGAAATCGGATGTTGGCAGGCAAAATGTAACATTCAAGCTTCGGGTTGTACAGACGATTGTTCAACAGTCAATAGACACCACCACGCAGGAAACATAGCAAAAGTGCGTTGAGAAAGTTGAGAATGAAATAGATCGACATTTTTGGGAACAAAGTGGACTGGGTTATGCCACCATCAAGCCAGTCGTCATCAGGGTAGACTCTGACGACAACGACACTGATTCGGACAACGGCGTCTTCTGCAAGTGGCAACACTGACTCCAATTGAACATCTCAAGTGGTAACCAGATAACGGCTTTTGAGATGACCCCATCTTCACAACACATTGTTGATTACCTGGCTGTTCTATCAGCAAGTGCCCCCCTCGTACAAAATAGCGAAAGGTGACAAGAAAACGATGATCGCTTGTTCACGTCACCAGAGTTCGTCTGTGGATTTCATGTGGCTGTGCAAAATTTGGTTTTGTTGCAATTATAAAATTTCGTGTTAGTGAGCAATTCATTGGTCTCAAATGGAATCAAACGGACTGTAACTGAACTTCAGTAGTGGTTAATGACTGTAGTATTCCGGTTGACTAAACTTGGCGTCATCTTTTACAGAACAACGTAATCTGACAAGCAGGTACTTTCTGTCGCCAAGTCTGCATCCAGGCACCCGAGAAACTATTTCGTTGATTCGTTGTTTAAATGCAATAATGGATTCCAGCTGTATGTCAGCAGTCTGTAGACAATCGTTCCTCGACCAGTCAGCTGAACGTGGGGCGCCCAGTGTGATACAAAACAATTATTTGCCTTGAATAATCAAAGAAAAAGTCCACCAAGAGCTGGGTTGTGTCAGGTACTAAGCGCTTGTTAAAGCTGAGCGACATTCTGAAGGCAAAATGTATGTACCTTTGTTGTCTGATGTGTGCAAAAATCATGCTTTGTTGTTGCAGATTCGCCACCCGAGGGCCTCTTTGCACGTTCGTATATCTCCTTCCATTCTTTCATGGTGGCATGTGTATCTGTGAATAGATAGTGTATTGTGTTTGAAGGCACAAACTGTTGTGTTTGAAGTGTTCATAATATTTTCATGCATGGACCCAGCGTGTTATTTGTTTGACAATAAACCAGATAAACGAAATGAACATCAGATACGAGGAATGATTACACGAATTTTCGCTTTTGGACCATATCGAATAATCATAAGGTGAAATAGACTGGCGTTTTACATGTCATGTCGTGAGTGGGTGAGTTAGTGGGTGAGCAAAAATGAACTGCGTTCACCAGTATTTCATGTATATTAAATGCCACCTTAATGCGGGGGAAATGCATAAGAGGTATAAACGACCACGAAAAATATTCAGTAATAGCAGGGTCTTTTCAGAGGTTAGAATTGATTGGGCAATGGGTACCCTTTACTTTATCCTGTATCTCGTACTTGTAATATCCTCGTATCAGTCAAAATCGATTTTCCTTTCTTCATGTTTTAGCAACTAAAAACTATAGCCCATTCTAATACATGTGAGAGGATTTGATATACAGATGGCGAACTTCCCATTTCAATTCATTTTGTACCTGGTTTTGGGTGTTACGCATCACAGTGTAAGTTTTAAATGTGTCAGATTTAGCGGTGTTTTGGTGCACGAGCTGCTCTTGTTTGAAGCGCTCATAATATAATCATTGCTTGTTCCCATTACATAAAGCAACTGGAAAATATCATTGATACGTTTGTAGAATACTATATTTGACCGTACCAAACCTAGATTAACCTATGTTGCAGTGTTTCTGCGCAACAGAATTTAAATAAACGATATTTGTCATACAAAATAAAAATTAATTTCAGGACAGCGGAAACCTAACTGAAAGAATATGGAAATTTAAGTTTGTACTTGAAACTTAACCTGATGAATTACTCATTAAGGCTCTGTTTTTATTTCAAGCACCTATTTTTCATATTTCTTAGCGTTAAACATGGTAGTTAACACATGTTATGTTTGGTATTGCACTTTCTTAGTGACATACAGATATTTTTTTTGTTGAATTCTAACCTGCCCGATGAGCCCGATACCCGCTCATCACCAATTCGATTCTGATCTGATTCTAAAATGATAATCAGCTACCTCCGATTGCTACATTCGTTCTGATATCAGCCGTCAATACGATAACGCAAAACTCTCCGCCGAGAAGATGTACAGTTGGCAGTCGTATGACGTCATAATATTTTGCGTTTGTTTCGGTTCACTATACATTTTATCGACTTTCACGGCCTTATTCAACTACTTTATCCATTACATCGTTTGCACATTCAAGTTAAACTAAATAAAATATTTTTCTATTAGTTTTTAAGCTCGTTAGAAAATGTTTCACTGAATAAAAAAAATTTAGTCGAGAGGCTGTTCCTACTTTGCTTCCATGTAATATGGTGGGTAGCCATCTTCAAAAATAAAATGATATTTTGCGCACTTAACATGGTGGTAAGGTAAACACGCTGTCAGCTTACCTTTGGATACCTCGAGAGAAACAAACAACGTATTCTATGGTACTCGTGGTATCAACACAATTATTGTCATTGATTAACTTTTTCCTGCTTCTTTCTGCTTAAGCCGACATAAAAACATTCTACACATTTACTGTCTGAGCCGGGATGTACACTGGCGTGTGCTTAATTCATGTTTCAATATTGCAGATGGCGATGAGGAATTCCCAACAAGTTCGTATCTTCCTTTTATTGTTTCCTGGGAAAGTTGAATTGTCAGCCATGTTATGTATATATAATTACTTATCTGAGTAATAAGTTTGAAATCAATGATGCTTGAAGCGTCTGTAATATGTTCTGCTTTTCGTGGTCACGTCAGTAAGCGATTTTAGAGTTTGGTATGTATGCACGTGTATATGTGTGTGTTTTGGGGAGGTGAAGGTCGACGGGAGAGGCGAAAAAGGGTTCTTAATACTGCAAATAACAAACTCTTGATCAAACAACCAACATGATCCACAGCACGATGATTGGGGATGCGATGGCTTGTGTCAACAATCCTGACCTCAGAATTCGATAGCCACCTCTTACAGCAAGATTTGGTTGCTGGGGACCAGTCCCAACCCCAGATCTTATGGGGCTTAAGACAAAGTAAAGGTCACAGTACCAAAGCCATTGTGGAACCCTTCAACAAACTATATTTAGAGATTCCATATGCCGAAGCAAACTGTTTTGATTATATCATTGACTTTTTCAGGGAGGTTTAGAATCAGTTTTGGATAGAGTATGCTGGGAGCATATAAAGGTCTGTTTATAACCTTCAGTAGACAACTATGTATCCTTTCTCATTTTTGTGTTGTGTAATCAGTTTCGACATCTACATCTGTAGTGGGCATCCCCATTTGTATTGTGTATCTCCAGTCCGTAATGTGTATCCACTATCAGCACTGGTGTAGCCATAATCTGTATTGCTCCCATTCGAATTGCATTGTGTATTTATTATCCGTATTCTCGGTGTCGACTTGTACTGACTGTCCATTTTCTGTTTATCTTTACAATATATCTCTGTGTTTAGAGCTGAGATACTTTATAAATTTATATATTGAAATACTTTATATACTCTTTATATATATATATATATATATTACACTCGTCATTGCTCGATATGTGAATTTTGAAGATGTATATCTAAGTGGTAAGTATATCTGCCTCACGTCATAGATCTGATTCCAGAAGAACCCACTTTACATTTTAACGTTTAGAAACACTTGATGTTTTGCAGGATTCTCACTGGCCCGCGACCTGTTTGTGAAGTTATGAAATTTAAAAAAAATTCAGATGTTCAAAATAAAGATCTGTTTGCAAATGCTCAAGTTGTGATGCATTTATGTTCTAAATATGGACAACGTATATTACAACCGTCACCTGGTTACCTTAGCGGTTCAGCAGAATGTGTAAATTAGTCTTCATATGGTCAGCGAGGGGATGATTTGGCGATTATGTGCTTTACTCTCAAGTTGTGTTTCGAATCCAACCCATCAAAAAGTACTAGAATCTGTACTTTATCTGAGAAAGAGTAATCAATATAGTGACACTTGTGCAACCATTCAGTATTAGTTCTAACTCTGGACAAAATGTATGATTAAGTGAAAAGATCTAAATAAGTTATATCCGAACGATGACCTCATCTGAAAAGAGCGTAACTAATAGTTAGTATTTAAATAGAATTTTAAGATGCTTCAAGATCAAAGGCGCCGACATTACTTTATCAGACGATAATGTGCACTTTTTGCATTACGTCACAGTTTGTTGACGTCACTGCGGCAGTTGCTATCGCCTCGTACAGCCTCCCACAGTAAACCGCTTCGTCGCATCCCGTTTCTTGATTTGCAGTTGCATCAAACAGCTAACATCACCGGTCGAAACATTACGTTTATGTTTTCCGAAGGATAAAATGCCTTATACTTCCACTCAAAACTTTACAGCGACACGGTTATGTGTGCAATGTTTACATTCCCACAATGCAATCGTGGCATGTCGCATGACTAGTGAGCTTCAGCTAAATATACTGATCTAAACCTTCCTTGGTAGTAGAAATCCCTTGCCTTGAATGGTGTAAGAGAATCACAGATGAAATCAAAATGATCTAGAGAAGCTATTTAACCCGAACATAAACCTTCACCAAACGGTTCACCATTTGTTTTTCTAGTAACGTTTCTCTTAACGTATGGGTGTTGACACGTAAAACAACAGCGCAGAAGGCCATCTTACAACTTTGCCTTCAGTGCCGATCGTCATAAAAATACAACACACATCACTGAGTCTTTCTTTTCTTGGAACTCCTATGACCAGCCCTAACAGTCCAGCTGGCAACCTTCGCTCACAGTAGCAAAAACCTTCTGACAGTGCCAAACTAAAAGTTTAAAACCTTTAGATACAGAACCTTTTTCTACACTTCCCTTGTCTTGCGGAACTTTGTCCCCTTACACCACAAACAGTCTCAACCTCTGGACGCTTTTCAATCAAATTTCAAAGCAGCCTTTCATATGCAGCCTTCTGCATTTCCCAGATTGTCAGAAAGGCTGTGCTCCCAGTGGAGAACCCGGGCACTTTCTCGATCTGCACCAAACGTTCAGGAGATACCAAACCAAGGGCCCCAAGAACATACTGACCTATTCCACAGAAGTTTAAAATCGTCATTTTCCAGGACGCCCGGATATGTTTAGGGTCGTACCAAGGATGGGCCTCGGGTTCACGAATGATATTTTGCTTCATGCAGACATCTCCACAAGTAATTACTGTTATTTCAGCCGTTTCCAAGTCATGATATTGTTCAAATATTGCTAATAGCTGTGTAAAACTAAATTCACTCAGCTCACGTTTCTTCTCTCAAATGAACGTAGTCCTAATTGGACAGCGACAGATGCCCAGATCAGACTTTAACAGATTTAATTGATTGCCCATCCAAACCTGATGGACGATGATGGTACTTGAACTAACTTGACTCCAGTAATAATGTCCTCATGTATCATACTCGTCAACAGTGTGATATGTACAGTCGGTGAAATTGTAACGCCTTGAATTTGTTTGATTGCATGTTGTTTGGTGTTAAGCTCTCGTTTTTTCTGTATATCAATTAGATACACACAGCAGTAACTCTCTAAGCTATGACTGCTTAGAGAATAATTGTATTTGATGCTATTTCTAGATATCTATCCAAGTGAGTGAGTGAGTGAGTTAATATTTAACGTCACATCGGCAATATCTCAGCCACATCGTGACGAGAACATTCAACAATGAAAAAGAGCATATATACATCATAAAAGCCTGTCGACGAAGGACAGTAAAACAACTAGAATATCACAATTTCAATTAAAACTAACATGGAAAGTTAAAAGTAATAGCACTATTTAGACAATACAGTATAAAAACAGACTATAGATCGCCAACAACAGAAGGTAGATCACCACACTAGGAACCATGGGGGCTTACATGGTCCCTAGTTGGATTTACACCATCCCTTCAGCTGCTGGCGATTGTATGAAAAGTTAGCCCAAATTAAAATCACATGAATACTACGATTAAAATCCTGGTAGACTTAAATTTACTGTGAATGTTTGTGGACTTGCGTACCCTCTCAGGAGGACAATAATTTTACAATACTTCAACCCCATTTGAGGGTACAGCCACCAACAATTCAAGTTACTAATCCAAACTACCAATCATTAAAATACATCTATTTACAAAACATAACATTCAAAATTCCATCCAAAAATCAATTTCTTTTAAAAAACCTATAGTGAGTGAGTGAGTTAACATTTAACGTCACATCGGCAATATTTCAGCCATATCGTGACGGGAACTTAACACTTAAATGGAACACATGTGTAATATAAAACCTGTCAACAAAGGACAGTAAAAACACTAGAATATCACAGACATGAATATAAAACCAGCAAGAAAAACTAAAACATTGTAATTAAAGAAGACAATACATTATAAAACACGGGCTATAGATCGCCAACAACAGAAGGTAGATCACCATACGAGGGACCATGGGGACTTACAGTACCTTTGCTACCTGCATGGACCCTAGCTGGATTTACACCATCCCTTCAGCTGCTGGCGAGTGTACGAAATGCTAGCCAAATTTAAAATGAGTGAGTGAGTGAGTGAGTTCATATTTATCGTCACATCGGCAATATTGCAGCCATATCGTGACGAGAACAAGTAATAATGACAGTGTGGAATGAATGAATAAAACCCTGTTGACGAAGAACAGTAAAACCACTAGTAAATATCACAGATATCCATTTAAGACTAGTAATTAGATCTAAAACAGTTTAACTATAGAAGACAATACAATATAAAAATGGGCTATAGATTGCCAACAACTGAAGGTAGATCACCATACTAGGGGCCATGGGGACTTACATTACTTTTGCTACCTGCATGGACCCTAGCTGGATTTACACCATCCCCTCAGTCGCTAGCAATTTAGGCACATCTAGCCATGTATTTAAAAGGACACATATATTACGATTAAAAAGGCGAAGAGTTTGAATTTACTTTGAATGTTTGTGGACTTACGTACCCTCTCAGGAGGACAATAATTTTACAGTACTTTAACCTCCCTCGAGGATACAGCCACTAACAATTTTAGTTATCAGTTTAAACCTTCAATTATAAAACATTCATCTATTTACAAGTATGATATCAAATCTAACTCTTTTAAAAATGCAAGAATACAACGAGAACTTGTGTTACTGAAAAGATCCTTCATAGTTCGGGATTTGAAATATTTATCCCTTGTGATGCAATATTCGATACAGTCAAGCAAGACATGCTTGACCGTGATGAGTTCATCACAAGGGATGCAGACTAGAGGATCCTCAACTTTCAATACGTATTCATGAGTATATCTCGTATGGCCAATACGACATCGCCGCATGATGACCTCTTCAAATCTGGACTGACAAGTAGGTATAACCAATATAAGGTTTTATTTCATGTAATTTATTAATGCCCACTTGGATGTCCCACTTCTTCTGCATCAGATCATGGATATAAGATTTAATGGTAGCTTTATAATCAGTGTATGGAATAAGAAGTGGTGTCACAGCTTTGTTGAGTGCTGCCTTAGCAGCAAGATCGGCCAGTGTATTCCCAGAAATACCTACGTGGCTGGGTAACCAACAGAAGACGATGTCGTATTGGCCAGTAGCAAGATCATTATGCAATTCAATAATTTCTATTAAAAGTGGATGTTTGCAAGAAATACTTTTAATAGCTTGAAGGCAAGAGAGAGAGTCCGAATAGATTATATACTGTTTATGTTTGGGGTGTCTTTGAACATATTTAAGAGCCGTTAATATGGCGTTAGCTTCAGCTGTGAAAATAGAGATGCAATCTGGTAATCTAAAAGATATTGTTCTGGATCCAATTACAGTGGCACAAGCTACTGCGCCACCGTCCTTGGACCCATCCGTAAATATGGGTTTGTAATTCCTTTATTTACTTTTTAATTGATTATATTCATGTTTATATTGTAATTGATTAGTTTCTGACTTCTTAAACTGTGTAAGAGTTAAATCAACTTGTGGCCGCACTAGTTGCCAAGGAGGAGAAGAAAACAAACGCGAAGGAGATATAGTCTCCAGCTCAATGCCAGCACCAGAAAGGAATGATTTAATCCTATGCCCAAGAGGTGGAACAAGAGAAGATTTCTTACTATATAAATCCTCATAGAGGGGATTAAAGACACAGTTAAAAGCAGGATTAGACTTGTTAGAAAAACGTTTTGTAATATATTGTACAGATAATTTTATACGGCGTTGTGAAAGAGATGGTTCATCTGCCTCGACGTAAAGACTGTCCACGGGAGAGGTTCTAAAGGATCCGAGACAGAGTCTAAGACCTTGGTGGTGGACAGAATCTAATAGTTTTAAGTTGCTTTTACAGGCTCCCCCATATACGATGGACCCATAATCAAGCTTTGAGCGGACCAGTGAAGTAGAGTAGCTTGATCACCTCCGCATTTTGAATTGGAAACAACTTTTAGTAAATCCAGAGCCTTCAAGCATTTATTTTTTAGATATTTAATGTGTGGAAGAAAAGTTAAATGGGAGTCGAAAATTATACCCAAGAACTTGGCCTCCTTGACCACTTTGATGGGAGTGCCATTTAGAAACAGTTCTGGGTCCTTATGTGGCTTATATTTTCTACAGAAGTGTATACAATCAGTTTTTGACTGAAAAAATTTAAATCCATTTTCGAGACACCATTTATTTATTTTGTTTAAACACAACTGTAGTTGCCGTTCAATAGTATGCATATTTTTACCGCGACAAGAAATATTAAAATCATCCACGAAAAGCGACCCATCAACTGAATCATTTAAAACCTTGGACAAACTGTTAATCTTAATGCTTAACAGTGTGACAGACAAAATACTGCCTTGTGGAACACCCTGATCCTGATTGTAATGATCAGACAGGGTTGAACCCACTCGGACCTGAAATTGTCGGTCATTTAAAAAGTTGGATATAAATTGAGGTAAACGACCTCGTAATCCAAGGTCATGTAAATCTTTTAAAATTCCATGTTTCCATGTTGTGTCATACGCTTTTTCTAAATCGAAAAAGATTGACACTGCATGTTGTTTATTAATTATGGCATTTTTCACAAAAGATTCTAAACGCACTAAATGATTGATAGTACTTCTGTTTTTACGGAAACCGCATTGTATATCTGTAATTATGTTATTTGTTTCCAAGTACCAAACAAGTCGATTATTTATCATGCGTTCCATGGTCTTGCAAACACAGCTAGTTAGTGAAATGGGCCTATAATTAGAAGGATTAGTGTGATCACGTCCAGGTTTAAGAATAGGAACAATAATAGCATCACGCCACGACGAAGGGAATTTTCCACTTGTCCAAATGTTATCAAAAATATATAACAGTGTCTCCAAACATGTGTCTGGCAAGTGTTTCAGGAGTTGATAATGTATACCATCAGCTCCAGAAGCAGTATCGTGAGCCTGATCAAGAGCAGTGTGAAGTTCATGTATCGAAAAAGTTTCATTGTAGTCTTCTCCATTATCTGAAGTGAAATTAATAGGTGTCTTTTCCTGCTGTTTTTGATATTTTTGGAATTCAGGTACATAATTAGATGAAGAAGAGTGTTTGGCCAACGTCTCACCACGTTTATTTGCAAGTCAATAATTGGTTCCCATCTTTCAGATGATGGATACTAGATTTTGATCCCTTACCCTTGATTTTCTGGATCATATTCCACACCTTTGATATCGGCGTGCGCGAATTAATTTTTGAGACATAGTTCTGCCAAGAGTGGCGTTTACTTTGCTTGAACGTACGCCGAGCTTTGGCGTTCAAAATTGTAAATTTATCTAAATTGTGGACCATAGGATGGCGACGAAAGTAATGTTCGGCTTTCTTTCGTGCCTTCCTAGCCTGTTTGCATTTATCTGTAAACCATGGTTTTCGTATGTGAGGAATTGAAGAGGACTTTGGGATACACTAGTCAGCTATAGTATTTAACTTATCTGAGAAACATTTAATGGCATCAGGAATATCATTGAAAAGTTCAGGTTTAAGTTGTTCAGCACAGAGAATTTCATACAGAGGCCAGTTAGCCTTTTTAAAATTCCATCTTGATTATGGAGGAACGTCAGATGGATTCACAGGTTTTAGTATTGTTGGGAAATGGTCACTTCCACAGAGGTCGTCATGGACTGACCATTGAAATTCTTTCAATAGGTTGGAGTCAGTTAGTGACAAATCAAGAGCTGAATATGTTCCTGTGCCAGGATGTAAATACGTGTTTGAACCGTCATTATAAATGCATAAATCATTGTTAGAAATAAAATCCTCCAGCACTTTACCTTTGGTGTTAGTATTAGTGCTACCCCAGAGTGGGTTGTGGTTATTCAAATTACCCATGATTAAACATGGTTTAGGTAGCTGATCATAGAGAGCCTGTAGATCACTTAGTTGAACAGTTGATGACGGCGGAATATATAAGGAGCAGAAAGTAAAAGCAACCTGTAATGTAAGTCGCACTGCAACGACTTGAAGATTTGTTTTAAGTGGAATTGGACTGTGGATAACATTGTTCCTTACCAGGATTGATGATCCACCAGAGGCTCTATCACCCGGAGGAGGAAAACAGTGATACGCATTGAACTGACGGAGGTCAAAATTATCGGTCTGTTTCAGATAAGTTTCCTAGATGCAGAAGAGAGTTCGGTCTTGACTGCCGTCGAGTGCGGACGTGCTTTGCTTGTGTGCAAACTGAACAGTATCCTAGCATACTTGGTTGTTTATGTCTTTTCCTTTTTTTGTTGTTTACATTTTCTCCACGCTTGTTGTGTAGTGAAACTTCACTTGTATTCCTTTTCGTGGATTAATCAGTCAGTTGTTGGGGTTTTCCTCGGCAATGGCTGAAAACAGCATGGACTGTGAAGGCGACTTCAAGGTGGTGTCCTCTGGGAGGAAGCGAATCGGTCGCATTCCGGATGGTACTTCTAAGAAAGCTTGTGTTGTGAAGCAGTCACCTGCTGCTACTCCTGCTTGGTCTGATCTTTCTTTTATTTATGATGAGCCAGTTCAGGTGAAGTCAACCACTGTCATCATTAAGGCAGATGTTGATGATGACGTTTCAACAACTCTTTGTCAACTTATGACCCAGCGGGCCTTGGCGAGAGCATTGGCTAAGGTTACTACTGAAATAGTCAGTGTTAAGAGGATGGCCAGGGGGGATGTTAGTGTTACAGCAAAAACCGTTGAGGCTGCCCAAAAACTTATGCAAATTACAGAACTTGGTGATCATTATGTTACCACTTACGAGCCTGAATCACTCATGAGATCCCGCGGGGTTATCTATGGTCTTGAACTGGATGTTGAGATGAATGAAATTGAGGAAGAACTAAAACCTGTTTTACCTTTACTATGCTCCGTTGTGCGCCTGACTCGTGGACCTGATAAAATCCCTACTAAATCTGTTTTGCTTACATTTGCTGGTCATTCCTTACCAGATCATGTGGATATTTTCTTCCAGAGATTTCCTATCAGGTTATATGTTCCCCCTGCACTGCGATGTATTAAATGTCAGTCTTTTGGACATGTCTCTGCTAAGTGTAGGCGCACTCATCATATTTGTGCTAAATGTGGAGGGAAGCACAAGTATGAGGAGTGCCCTGAAAGTTCCCTTAAATGTAAAAACTGTGGTGAAGCTCACTCTGCTGCCTACAGAGGTTGTATTAAGTATCAAGAAGCGGTTCAAATCCAGAAAGTTAGAGTTGAGGGGAAACGTTCCTATTTTCAGGCTGTCCGACAGGTGCGTGGGGATTCTCATGTTGTTAAGGACCCACACATTCATGCCACACCACCCGCTGCTCAACCACAGTCTCCAGTTGTTCCCATTCCTGTTGTGGTATCTCGTCCTGTCATGGTGACTGCAAGTACACACACTGACACCCAAGAGGTTGAATGTCAGACTGATTCTTTTACTGACCTTATCCATGAAACCTCTTGTACGCCTCTATTCAACAATGTCTCTCCAGTTGATTTTCTCAATTTTGTTATATGCATAGTTGGCAACCTGGAATCCAATCGTGCATTCAAATCTGATGGTCTACAGATGATAGCATCAGCTGCACATTCTCTACTGGGACTAAAGTTGTCATCTGATGATCTGATGAGCATGCTTAAGGGTCAACAATGGAAGTCATAATTCTTTTTATGGCTCTCTTAATACGTCAGTGGAATGCTAGATCTATTAATGCAAATGGTCCAGGCTTTAAAGTTTTTGTTAACAGTCTTGATCCCATGCCAGATGTTGTGTGTCTTCAAGAGACGTTTTTGAATCCCACGCATCAATTCCGTTTGGAAGGGTATGTCTGTTTACGTAAAGACCGTCCGTTTGGGTCTAGAGGAGGTTGTGCTATACTTATAAAGGATTCGTTGTCCTTTAGTGAAATGAGATTGCCACAATCCGAAATTGAAGCTAATGCAGTCACTATCCATTTGAAAAATATGAGATCGGTCTCGATTTTTAATATCTACAATCATGCTTTTGCTTCAAGTGATGATTATGCTTCTCTTTTGAATGTGTCTGACACTCTTAAAGTATTATGTGGTGATTTCAATAGCCATAATCCGCTGTGGGGAGCCGATAAGCTGGATGCTGGCGGCAAAGCCATTGAGACACTCCTTGATGAACAGAATCTTTTCCTTCTGAATGATAGTTCTATGACCCGGTATGACTTGGCCTCTGCTTCATTTTCAGCCCTGGATTTGACCATTGTCAGTCCACAACTAGCTCCACACTGTGATTGGGAAGTGTATTTTCAGGATTCGTTTGGTAGTGATCATTATCCTGTGTTTACCAGCCTCCAACTTGACCCGATAACTGAATTAAGAGACACAGCTCAGCGGTGGATTTTCTCTAAAGCTGACTGGTCTGCATATACCTCTTTGTGCTCCGACACTATCACCCCAGCTATAAATTCGATTGATATTGAACAGTTTCATAGCTGCTTTGTTTCTCACATTATTGCTGCAGCTGATAAAACTATAGGGAGAAGTTCAGGTAAACGTATTCTTAAACCGCCAGTTTGTTGGTGGACAGATGCATGTCAATCAGCTCATGATGCTAGGAAGAGGGCCAAGAAAAGGGTTGAAAAGTCTGCCTTACCGTCTGATTTAATTGAATTTCGAATTTCCTCAAACGAACGGTCACTGAAGCCAAACGTTTGTCTTGGTCAAAGTACGCAAGTTCCATCAACGGAAATACACCTCTTTCTCAGGTATGGCCAAAAGTGAAAGTTATTTCTGGTAGTTCATGTTCTACCCGTGCAATTGCATCTATCGGTAAAGATGCACCAGCAACAACAAATATTGACAAAAGTAATGCATTGGCTGAGTCCTTTCAGAGAATCTCTAGTACAGACAACTTTAATTCAGACTTTCGAATTATTTAGGAGTCACTTGAATCAGAGTATTCAGATATCTTACATTGTCCAACACATCATATCGCTGACTACAACTCCTTATTTTGTTTCCAGGAAATAAGGAACGCCATTTCTGGACGGAAAAATACCTCCCCAGGTGATGATTCCTTGTGTAATGATATGTTCAAACATCTGCCGCTTATCAGTTTGAAACGATGCTTTTACTTTTTAATCACATTTGGTTTGAAAGCAAACTTCCCATCTCTTGGAAAAAGGCAATTGTAATTCCGATTCCTAAGCCTGGTAAAGATCCTACTCAAGCCACATCCTACAGGCCCATTGCTCTTACCTCCAACATGTGTAAAATAATGGAGAGAATGGTAAATAACCGACTAGTTTACTTCATGGAAAAGAACAATCTCTTTTCAGGTGTTCAATCAGGCTTTCGGAAAAACAGATCTTGTGTTGATCATTTAGTGAGACTTGAAACCGAAATTAAGAAGGCACTAGGAAGCACTGAATATCTGATGGCTGTTTTCATGGACATTGAAAAAGCCTATGGCATACTATGGAGGGGTGGTTTGGTGATAAAACTGTATAAGCTTGGAGTTTGTGGACGCATGCTTGATTGGATAAAGGATTTTTTGAGGGACAGAAGTATACAAGTTCGCATTGGAACTTCTCTGTCGCGTATATTCAAGTTAGAAAATGGAACTCCCCAAGGTAGTGTAATCAGTCCGACATTATTTAATGTGATGATTAATGACCTGTTTGAGAATATCAATGTCCAGGTCGAAACATCGCAGTTTGCTGATGATGGAGCGTTGTGGAAACGGTCCCGTAATTTTGACGTTGTTTTCAATGGTCTTCAACAATCTCTCGATCTTGTACAAGCTTGGTGTATACAGTGGGGTTTTAAGATTTCAGCTTCAAAATCGTCTACAATCATTTTTACTAGGAAGAGGATTCCTCAAAATTCAAAATTGGTTTTGTGCGGTTCTCCCTTGGAGTTTGTGGATAAGGTGAGGTTTTTAGGACTCTGGTTTGATAGGAGGCTTACCTGGAAACCTCATATAGATTATTTGATTCAGAAGTGCACTAAAGTCTTGAACCTTCTGAGAAGTATTTCCTGTACCAAATGGGGTGCAGACAGGCAGTGTTTATTGCTGTTATATCGTGCCCTCATTAGATCACGACTTGATTTCGGCTGTCAAGCTTATGGATCTGCATGTGTAACACAAAAGGCAAGACTAGATGTTGTTCAGTCAAAGGCCCTCAGAATCTGTCTTGGAGGGTTTAGAACTACCTCTGTTGAAGCTCTACATGTTGAATCGGGTGAAATGCCTTTAGATCTCAGACGTGAACTGTTTGAAGTTAGATACATGCTGAAGTTGAAATCGTTTGGGTTGAAACATCCGACGTCAGCTGTATTGGGAGATTGTGTTGAGTATTTTCTCGATCCTTGGAAGGACGGTATGGGGCCTTATGGGATGCGTTGTCAGAGAACTGCTTTTCATCATCAAGTACGTGATGTTGCAGTAGATGATGTCAGTGTTCTGCCTAAGAAGCCACCTTGGCTGCTTGAACATCCATCCGTGTATCTTGATGTTCTGGACCAAACATCTAAATCTGATCCAATTCCTCGTATCAAAGCTCTTGCTGAGGAACATATCCGTAGTTTACAGTGGGCTAATGCTATGCAGATTTACACTGATGGATCTAAGTGCCCAGTGTCCGGTCATGTTGGTGCAGGTATCTTCATAGCTACTGATCAAAGAGAGATTTCTCTCCGATTAGCTGATCACTTGTCAGTATTTTCTGCTGAACTTGCGGCCATCATTAAAGCTTTGTGCTGGATTAATTTTTTTAAGCCTGTATCAGCGATCATTTTCAGTGATTCTGTCAGTGCTTTACAAGCAATTCGGACAGCAAGGCAAGATTTGATCAATATTATACTTGAACTCTTTAATAACTTAAGTAAAGATCTTTTAGACGTTGAATTTTCATGGATACCGGCTCATGTTGGGATTTTTGGAAATGAAAAAGCTGACAGATTGGCAAAAGCTGCATTAGATTTTGATGGATCAGAAGAGGATGAGTCCTTACTGCCCTCTCCTGCTGAATTATGCACCTTAAGTAAGTTCTGTGTTCAGACGAAATGGCAACAGAGATGGCCCTCATCCTTAAAAGGACGCCATCTCTATGGCATTGAGCCTTTTATAACGAAGTCAAAATTATCCAGGCACCCGTGGCGAGCCACCTCCTCGTGGTGGGTGCTGGGTAACGCTAAGTGCTCGCCAACCCCCCGTTGTGGACCCGGGGGCATATTTGGTCCACCAACCTGTTGGCCGTGGGTTGCGGCCCTGTGTCGGTGGAGGAGGGGATCCTGGTGGTTGAGGGCAATAGGGGCCTGCAACCGTGTTCCTGTTGCTCAACACACTACTTTGGCCCTGACTTCACCTAGACGGGTGGTCGAATGGGCCCGGTTCGACCAATCGGCTGGTCACGCCAAGCCCTGTGCATAGTACTTATTTTTGCACACTTTTGACTTTTCAAAAATTATTGTGTGGTCTTGGCTATTTCATATTTGCTAAAAGTCTTGTTTTTACAATTTGCCTAGAGTCCTATGCCAGAAGGCGGTGGCTCATGGGCCAATCTGGTGGGATCTATCCTTTTTAGGCATTTTCCTGCTTGAGTATACTCTCCTAGTATCCTTGGTGCCGTCTGACGGAGATCCACAGACAAAAGGCATCGTCCTTGTTGACACTCCATGGTGGGTGGGGAGCTAGGAGAGTGAATCCAATTTAATACAATCATGGCACCCCCACTTAAAAAACGTTCGCATGAATCAGATGATTCATTCTCGTCAGAGGACGAAGATACTACAGCTCTCTCAAATCCTGCAAGTTGGTCTCGCTTTCTTGTCATGTCTGATCCAAAAGATGGTCCTCTTAAATTGAATCCTTTTGCTATTGCGAAAGGCATAGAAGGTCTGGCTGGTGAAGTCAAAGAAGTTAAAAAATTACGATCAGGATCTCTCCTTATTGAATGTAAGAAACAAATTCAGTCACAAATTCTGCTTTCAACTAAATCTCTGGCCAATGTTCCCGTTAAGGTGTCGTCTCACAGGACACTCAACAATAGCAAAGGCATCGTCCGTGATACTGGACGCTGCCTCTCTGACATGACTGAAACAGACATTGTTTCCGAGTTACACTCTCAAGGAGTCACTGCTGTCAAACGATTTACATTCAAAAGAGAAAATGAAATTGTAAAAAGCAATACGTACTTGTTTACTCTCTGTCTTCCTAAGAGGGTACGTAAGTCCCGAAACATTTGATGTAAATTTAAGGTTTCCAGGTTTTTAATCGCAGTATTTTTGTCATTTTATTGTATGGCCAATTGTCCGCATAAATGCCACTGACTGAAGGGATGGTGTAAATCCAGCTAGGGTCCATGTAGGTAGCAAAAGTGATGTAAGTCCCCATGGTCCCTAGTATGGTGATCTACCTTCAGTTGTTGGCAATCCATAGCCCATTTTTATATTGTATTGTCCTCTTATAGTTGAACTGTTTTAGATCTAATTACTAGTTTTACATTCTCTGTGATATTCTAGTTGTTTTACTGTCCTTTGTTGACAGGTTTTTATGATATAAATGTATTCCATTTCCTGTTTAATGTTCTCGTCACGATATGGCTGAAATATTGCCGATGTGACGTTAAATATTAAAAGAAGAAGAAGACAAAATTATCCAGAGGCAACCGTACAGAAGAGGTGCTATTAACCAGACTTCGTCTTGGGCACTGTGGTCTTGGGGCCTATCTAAATATTCTTGATAAAGATACCTCTCCAAATTGCACTGTGTGTCATCAGCTAGATAATGTTGCCCATTATTTATTGCATTGCCAAAATATGTCACTCAACGTAAGGCGATGATTGAATCACTTACATCGCTCAATATTGAAATCTCTTTGACTGGACTGTTGTGTTCACAGAATATCGCCCGCACTGATGTTCAGAATGCAGTACTTGCTTATATTAAAGTGTGTGGCAGTTTTAATGCTTTATAAACGTTTGGGAAATTAGCAAACCTTTGTGATGGGCAAGGTGTAAATGGGCCTAGTTGCCGGAACACCTATTAAAACTTAAATTATCTATCTATCTGGATGCAGAATACTGACGGGTTAAAATCTTGGACTAATAACTGTAAATCGTTTAAATTAGTCTTAATTCCTCTACAATTCCATTGGATGATAGGTGAAGATATCATTTCTGCGGAGGGTGGAAGGGAGATCTACCCCTCATCTTCCGTGAGGGCGACAAGCTATGTGTCCTGCTATGTCTATGGTCAGACACATCCATGTCCTCAAGAGAGCCAAATTTATTGAAAATCTGGATCTGGTTGTTTGCCCCTTTTGGGGATTTATTGCTCTGGTGCTTTTTACCCGTTTCACTGTTCGTTTTAGGATGTTTCATACTTGAATTTTGTTGAGATAGTTGAGATGATGGTTTCTGTGAATTAGATGGATCCTGCTCAGATGATACCTTTGGTTGAACGACTGGTTTCGATTGAGATGTAGTTTGTGCACTGGCGGTCTTTTGTGGTGGTTTCGCCTGGAGTTCAAATGGTAACAAAGTGGGCGCCGAAGTCTTTGTCCATGTGTAATTGGTCTGACACCCTACTGAACTGCATGAAACAATGGGACGTTTGACAGGAAGTGAAGCAGAAACAGCGTTAGCATATGACAGGCCTGACTGTTCTTGTGCGAGAGCAAACTATGAGGGATCTTTTTAACAATATTAGTTCTCATTTAATTATTGTTTTTTTAAAAGAAGTAGATTTGTTAAATGAATTGTAAATAGCTAAATATTTTATTATTGAAAGTTTGAATTGGTACTTCAGATTGTTAGTGGCTGTACCCTCGAGGGGGGTTAAAGTACTGTAAAATTATTGTCCTCCTGAAAGGGTACATAAGTCCCCAATCATTCACAGTCAATTTCAACTTTCCAATTTTTAATCGTAGCATATCTGTATTTATAGATATGGCTTGATGTATCTAAACTGCTAACGGCTGAGGGGATGGTGTAAATCCAACTAGGGTACATGCAGGTAGCGAAGGTTCTGTAAGTCCCCATGGTCCCCAGTGTGGTGATCTACCTTCAGCTGTTGGGAAACTATAGCCCATTTTTATATTGTATTGTCCCCCCCAAAATAGTTATACCGTTTTAGTTCTACTTACTAGTTTTAAATTCCTCTCTGTGATATCCTAGTTAGTTTTACTATCCTTCGGTGACAGTTTTAAATGTGTGCCATTAATTACTATGTATTTTTATAATAAATCGTCCTCGTCACGATATGGCTGAAATACTGCCGATGGGACGATAAATTTTAACTCACTCACTGAACACAGAATCATTGCCAACGCACAGGAGTCTTCATTTTCAGTAGAACATGCTGCTTTGCAATCAGGAAATACGCTGCCTTCCAGTTCTAAACCCCTTGCACTCCAGCCACGACTAGATGAAAATGGAGTCATGAGAATGAGTGGGCGCGTAAGAGACGCTGAATGGTTGCCTCTTGGAGCAAGATTTCCCATAATTCTGCCTCGCAAAAGTTGGGCAACAAAGCTCATCATTAAACAGTATCACGAAGACGGTAAACATGTTCTGGGCACGAATCAAACATTGGCTGCAGTGTCGGGTTCATACTGGATTATCTCTGGACGAGAAGCTATACGTGAATGGGAGAAGGAATGTGCTAGATGTCATAGGGCCAAAGCAAGACCTGTTTGTCCATTGATGGCGCCATTACCGAAAATGACACTCCAACATTCACTCCGTGCATTCAGCCAGACGGGAGTGGATTACGCTGGCCCACTTATCACATTGCAAGGCAGAGGAAAGGCACATCAAAAACATTACTTGTGTCTATTCACATGTTTAACTACACGAGCCGTTCACCTGGAAATGGCATACAACTTGGACACAAGTGCGTTTCTAAATGCTTTCTACAGAATGGTATATCGGCGAGGTCTACCACAAGATGTAATATCGGACAATGGAACCAACTTTGTTGGTGCCGTTAAAGAAATCAAGGAACTTTTTCACAACCTGGATCAGGACGCTGTTCAACGTTCCATGGCTAACCGAGGACTGAAATGGCACTTCAACCGTCCATTGTCGCCTCACTTTGCGGGGTTGTGGGTATTCGAGACAATGATTAAGTCGCAAAACGTGCCATCTTCGCTATCCTAGGGAATGGTGGTCACAGGAGCTGGAAACTGCATTTACGGGAGCTGAATCGCTGATCAACTAGCGTCCTCTCACCTATCAATCGACTCATCCCCAAAATGTGATTTCTCCGACACCGAATCACTTCCTGCACGGACAGATCAGAGGGGTATTTGCTCCAGAATCCGTCGACACTACAGGTTGCCATCCACGAAGGCCCTGGAGACGTATTCAAGAACGGATGAGACACTTTTGGAAGCGATGGATGAAGAATGGTTCCCAAGTCAGAACCCAAGACGGAAATGGAGAACTCAAAGCAGAGATCTGTGTGCCAACGATATTGTGCTTGTGATTTCTCCGGACAAGCAACGAGGACAGTGGTCTCTTGGCAGGATTGTGAAGACATACCCAGGACGAGACGGACATGTTCGTGTGGTGGATGTACGAATCGGACAATCAATGATTACCACACCAGCAAACAAGATCTGTCCACTGGAGTGGTCATCTGAGAATTGTGATACAGATTTGTGACTTCAGATACATCGGATACATTGGATTTTGCAACACTGATTCTGTGGATTCTCTAACATCGGATTATGTGATACTGGATTCTGTGAATACATTAGATTCTGTGGATTGTGACAATAGATTTTCCGGATTCTGGGACTGGATTATGTGACATCAAGATTGACACTGTACTGTGAACTGTGAGTCTTGAACTTTGACTGTGAAGGAGAGGGGTATAAACAGAAGGAAACTGATCTTTTCGTTTGTAGCGTGGGTCAGTGCGCCCGAATTCTCCCGTCGCTATGCGTACATGCACGTGGGTTGAAACGTTGAAGGCTGGCAGTTGGTTAGATGACTGTTGCGAGACAAAGACGTCCGTGTAGAGTACCAGTCTTGCCAGTACTAAGAAACAGCTTCCATTATCATGCTCATATAGTAATACTGGACCTTGGAGACCACTATATACAATAATTTTGAAAAAGCATGATGTGTGGGTTGTCACTCTCTTACCCTGAACCCTTCAAATATGGACAAGATAGCAATGCCAATAAAGTGCTCCATAAAATTTCATTCGTGTATCTGTATCTTCCGCTGATCTACATGTCCTTGATATACATGCTGTTCCACAAATGTCGAAGCCGAATAAACGTTGACTGAGACTCCCCAGCCTCCAAATGACCAATCGCATTGGATAGATATCGGCACCCGTGGCGAGCCACCTCCTCGTGGTGGGTGCTGGGTAACGCCAAGAGCTCGCCGACACCCCCGTAGTGGACCCGGGGGGATATTTGGTCCACCAACCCGTTTGCCGTGGGTTGCGTCCCGTGTCGGTGGAGGACGGGATCCTGGTGGTTGAGGGCACTGGGGCTTTTATCTGCGTTCCATTGCCCAACACACCACTTTGGCCCTTACTTCACCTAGACGGGTGGTAGAATCGGCCCGATTCTATCAATCGGCTGGTCACGCCAAGCCCTGTGCTACAACTCTGTTGTGTTGCACAAAAATTTGAGAGTTGTATGTTTATATTTTCTATCCTTGGCGAATTTTGAAACAGAATTTGAAAACGTTACTGTTTATTATTGCCTAGAGTCGTATGCCAGAAGGCGGTGGCTCATGGGCCAATCTGGTGGAATCGTTAATCTTTTAATTTTTCTGCTGGAGTATATCATCCGAGTATCCTTGGTGCTGCAAACCGGAGACCCGCTTGTTTTTAGCATTGTCCTTGTGATACTCCGTGGTGGGTGGGGAGCTCGGATGATGACCTATTCAACCATAACCATGGCTTCTCAAATCCCCATTGCAAAGAAAAAACGTCCACTTGACAATGATCCAGATGATAACGACCAAAGACTGTCCACTTCCATTGATTACTGGCCACGTTTTTTCGTGATTGAGACTCAAGACAACAGGAGACTAAAGTTGAACCCTTTTGCGATACAGAAAGGTATACAAGGAATAGCTGGTGACGTCAAAAATATCAGACGTTTGCGTCCAGGTGCGTTGCTCGTTGAGTGCAACAGAAGACAACAAACTACTAACCTGATGTCTACCACCACATTCGTCGGCATTCCAGTATCAGTATCTCCGCATAGGACACTTAACACAAGCAAAGGAATCATCAGGGATAGAGATGGATTATTTGCCGACATGTCTCAGTGAGTTAAAATTTAACGTCACATCGGCCATATCGTGACGAGAACATCTAATATCAAAATTAATTATATGTCTACAATAAAACCTGTCAACGAAGGACAGTAAAACAACTAGAATATCACAATTTCAATTAAAACTAGCATGGAAAGTTAAAAACAACATCACCATTAGGACAATACACTATAAGATCAGGCTATAGATCGCCAACAACTGAAGGTAGATCACCACACTAGGGACCATGGGGACTTACAGTACCTTTGCTACCTGCATGGACCCTAGTTGGATTTACACCATCCCCTCAACCGCTGGCGAGTATACAAAATGCTGACCAAAATTAAAAAAACAAGAATACAACGATTAAAAACCTGGTAGATATAAATTTACATCGAATGTTTGTGGACTTACGTACCCTCTCAGGAGGACAATAATTTTACAATACTTCAACCCCCTTTGAGGGTGCAGCCACTAACAATACTAGTTCCTAATCTAAACTACCAATCATTAAAATACATTTTAGTACAGAACATATTACTCAAAATTCAATCCAGAAATCAATTTCCCTTAAAAAACCAATAATTAAATGAGCGCTGACTGTGTTTAAAAGATCCTTAACAGTTTTTACAGTAAAATACTTATCCCTTGTTATGGAGAATTCAACACAGTCAAGCAGGATATGCTTGACTGTGACTATCTCATCACAAGGGATACAAAACGGAGGATCCTCACCTTTTAAAAGGTATGCATGAGTGTATCTTGTATGGCAAATACGACATCGTCGCAAAATGACTTCTTCAAATCTGAACTGACAAAATTAAAAAAACAAGAATACAACGATTAAAAACCTGGTAGATATAAATTTACATCGAATGTTTGTGGACTTACGTACCCTCTCAGGAGGACAATAATTTTACAATACTTCAACCCCCTTTGAGGGTGCAGCCACTAACAATACTAGCTCCTAATCTAAACTACCAATCATTAAAATACATTTTAATACAGAACATATTACTCAAAATTCAATCCAGAAATCAATTTCCCTTAAAAAACCAATAATTAAATGAGCGCTGACTGTGTTTAAAAGATCCTTAACAGTTTTTACAGTAAAATACTTATCCCTTGTTATGGAGAATTCAACACAGTCAAGCAGGATATGCTTGACTGTGACTATCTCATCACAAGGGATACAAAACGGAGGATCCTCACCTTTTAAAAGGTATGCATGAGTGTATCTTGTATGGCAAATACGACATCGTCGCAAAATGACTTCTTCAAATCTGAACTGACAACCCAAGTACGTATAACCAATGTAGGGTTTTATTTCATGTAGTTTATTTATACCTACTTGGGTGTCCCACTTCTTCTGCATCAGATCACGAGTGTAAGCTCTAATGCTAGCTTTGTAGTCAGAATAAGGAATAAGAAGTGGTGTCACAGATTTGTTGAGTGCTGCCTTAACAGCAAGATCGGCCATTGCGTTACCGGAAATGCCAACGTGACTGGGTAACCAACAGAAGACGATGTCGTACTGACCAGTAGCAAGATCATTATATAATTCAATAATTTTAATTAAAAGTGGATGTTTACAAGAAAGATTTTTAATCGCCTGAAGGCAAGAAAGAGAGTCGGAATAGATTATATACTGTTTACGTTTCGGGTGTCTTTGAATATATTTAAGAGCTGTTAATATGGCGTTAGCTTCAGCAGTAAAAATAGAACTGTTGTCTGGTAATCTAGAAGATATTGTTCTGGATCCAGCGACAGTGGCACAAGCTACTGCGCCACCGTCCTTGGACCCATCTGTAGATAAGGATTTATAACTCCTATATTAATGTTTCAGTTCATTATATTCTTGTTTATACTGTAATTCATTAGTGTCTGATTTTTTAAATGTGGTCAATGTTAGGTCCACTTGGGGCCTAACCAACTGCCAAGGAGGAAAAGAGAGAAGACGGGAAGGAGCTATATTTTCCAGCTCAATGCCGGCAGCAGCAAGAAATGGTTTTATTCTTAAACCAAGAGGCGGTACAAGCGAAGATTTCATATTGTCTAAATCCTCACACAGAGGGCTGAAAACACAGTTATATGCAGGGTTTGACTCACTGGAATATAATTTTGTTACATACTGTAAAGCTAATTTGATACGTCGCTGCTCAAGAGATGGCTCATCGGCCTCAACGTACAGGCTGTCAATGGGTGAAGTTCGAAAGGGGCGAAGGCAAAGTCTTAGACCTTGATGGTGAACAGAATCTAAAAGTTTTAGGCTGCTTTTACAGGCTCCACCATATACAATGGAGCCATAATCAACTTTAGACCGGATCAGTGATCGATAAAGTTGCAGGAGGGCAGCTTGGTCCCCTCCCCATTTAGAATTTGAAACAACTTTCAACAAGTCAAGTGCCTTCAGGCATTTAGTTTTGAGGGATTTGATATGTGGTAGAAACGTTAAATGTGAGTCAAAAACTAGTCCCAAGAACTTGGCCTCCTTTACAACTTTTATTGGAGATCCATTTAGAAACAGTTCAGGATCTTTATGCGGTTTATATTTTCTACAAAAATGTATACATTTAGTCTTGGTTTTAGAAAATTTAAAGCCGTTTTCAAGACACCATTTATTTATCTTGTTTAAACACAATTGCAGTTGCCGTTCAATAGTATGCATATTTTTACCACGAAATATTAAAATCATCCACAAATAACGATCCATCAATTGAATCGTTTAAAACTTTGGACAAACTGTTGATCTTGATGGTAAAAAGTGTGACAGACAAGATACTGCCTTGTGGAACACCCTGATCCTGATTATAATGGTCAGACAGGGTAGAGCCCACCCGGACTTGAAATTGCTTATCTTTTAAAAACTGAGATATAAAAAGAGGTAAACGACCCCTCAATCCAAAATCATGTAAATCCTTCAAAATGCCATGTTTCCAGGTGGTATCATACGCTTTCTCGAGATCAAAGAATATCGATACTGCATGTTGCTTATTTATTATTGCATTTTTGACAAAGGATTCTAGTCGTACCAAGTGATCAATGGTACTACGATTCTTCCTGAAACCACACTGAATATTTGTTAGAAGGTTATTGGTTTCAAGATACCAAGTTAATCTATTGTTTATCATTCGTTCCATGGTTTTACAGACACAACTCGTTAATGAGATTGGTCTGTAATTAGATGGATCAGAATGATCCCGGCCAGGTTTTGGGATAGGGACTACAATGGCATTACGCCACGAAGTTGGGAAATTCCCTGTTGTCCATATTGTATCAAATATATTCAAAAGTGTTCCCAAACATGATTCAGGCAAATGTTTCAAGAGCTGATAGTGTATATTATCAGCCCCTGTTGCTGTATCATGAGCTTGCTCAAGGGCAGTTCGTAGCTCATGTAGTGAAAATAGTTCATTGTAGTCTTCACCATTGTCTGGGTTAAAATTAATTGTTATCTTCTCCTGTTGTGCCTTATGTTTCTGAAACTTCGTTGCATAGTTGGATGAAGAGGAATGCTTGGCAAGTGTTTCGCCAAGCTTATTGGCAATGTCAGTTTTTTCCGTCAATAAATTATCACCCTCCTTCAAATGGTGGACAGTAGATTTTGAGTCTTTGCCTTTTATGCGTTGAATCATGTTCCACACCTTTGACATCGGTGTGCGTGACTTAAACATACTTTCGCCAAGACTGACGCTTATTTTGCTTAAAAGCACGTCTAGCCTTGGCATTTAAAATTTTAACTTTATCTAAATTATGTACTGTAGGATGTCGGCGAAAATATTTTTCCACCTTCTTCCTATTCTTTATGGCTTGTTTACAGTCCCGATTGAACCATGGTTTACGAATATGTGGAATTGCAGAGGACCTAGGTATAGTTTCATCAGCAATAATTTTCAGTTTATCAGAAAATAACTGAATTGGATCCTGAGCAGAGGAAACAAACTCATATTTCAAGTTGTCAGTACACATTGTTTGAAATAATGGCCAATTGGCCTTACTCAAATTCCATCTTGTTGCAGGTGGGTCATCAATCGGGTTTATAGCAGAAAGTATTGTGGGGAAATGGTCACTTCCACACAGGTCATCATGGACCGACCATTCAAGTGAGTGAGTGAGTTAATATTTAACGTCACATCGGCAATATTTCAGCCATATCGTGACGAGAACATGTAACACTGAAATGGGTGATATATATTTCTTAAATAAACCTGTCAGCAAAGGACAGTAAAACAACCAGAATATCACAGTTACGATTTAAAACTAGTCTTGAATGTTAAAACTAAGATCACTATTAGGACAACACAATATAAAACACGGGCTATATATCACCAACGACAGAAGGTAGATCACCATGCTAGGGACCATGGGGACTTACAGTACATTTGCTTCCTGCATGGACCCTAGCTGGATTTGCATCATCCCTTCAGCCGTTAGCAATTCAGAAAATCTAGCCATAAATTAAAAGGACACGTATTCTTCGATTAGAAACAGTGGAATATTTTGATGTACTTTAAATGTTTTTGGACTTACGTACCCTCTCAGGAGGACAATAATTTTACAGTGCTTTAACCCCCCTCGAGGATACAGCCACTAACACTTTAAGTTACTAATTCAAACTTCCAAGAATAAAATATTTATCTATTTACAATTCATTTAGCAAATCTAAGTCTTTTAAAAATGCAAGAATTAAATGGGAGCTAACATTATTAAAAACATCCTTCAAAGTTTGTGAATTAAAATATTTATCCCTTGTGATGGAATATTCAACACAGTCAAGCAGGACATGCTTGACTGTGATTCTTTCATCACAAGGGATACAAAACGGAGGATCTTCACCTTTTAATAGATAACCGTGAGTATACCTCGTATGGCCAATGCGACATCGTCTCATAATGACCTCCTCAAATCTTGACTGACAACCCAAGTAAGTATAACCGATATAAGGTTTTATTTCATGTAATTTATTTATACCTACTTGAGTGTCCCACTTCTTCTGCATCAGATCACGGATATAAGATCTTATTGTAGCTTTATAATCTGAGTATGGAATAAGAAGTGGTGTCACAGATTTGTTGAGTGCTGCCTTGGCAGCAAGATCAGCCATTGTGTTACCAAAAATGCCAACGTGACTAGGCAACCAACAAAAGACGATGTCGCACTGGCCAGTAGCAAGATTATTGTACAGTTCAATAATTTCTATTAAAAGTGGATGTTTACAAGAAATATTTTTAATAGCCTGAAGGCAAGAAAGAGAGTCGGAATAGATTATATACTGTTTATGTTTAGGGTGTCTTTGTATGTATTTGAGAGCCGTTAGTATGGCGTTAGCTTCTGCTGTAAAAATAGAGCTATTATTTGGTAATCTAAAAGATATTGTTCTGGATCCAGTGACAGTGGCGCAGGCCACTGCTCCACCATCCTTGGACCCATCTGTAAATATGGGTTTATAATTGCTATATTTATGTTTCAATTGATTATATTCTTGTTTATACTGTAATTCATTAGTTTCTGATTTTTTAAATGTAGTTAATGTTAGGTCAACTTGTGGCCTAACCATCTGCCAAGGAGGAGAAGAAAGAAGACGGGAGGGAGCTATAGTTTCCAGCTCAATGCCGGCTGAAGAAAGAAAGGGTTTAATTCTGAGCCCAAGAGGTGGAGCAAGAGAAGACGTCTTGTCGTACAAATCCTCATACAGTGGATTGAACACACAGTTATATGCAGGGTTAGATTCATTAGAGTGTAATTTAGTAATGTATTGTAAGGACAATTTAATACGGCGTTGTGTAAGAGAAAGTTCATCAGCCTCAACGTAGAGACTGTCAACAGGTGAGGTTCTGAAGGACCCAAGACAAAGTCTTAGACCTTGGTGGTGGATAGAATCAAGAAGTTTCAGGTTGCTTTTACAGGTTCCACCATGTACGATGGAGCCATAATCAAGTTTAGACCGTACTAATGATCTGTATAAGTGGAGGAGGGTAGCTTGATCCCCTCCCCACTTTGAATTTGAAACAACTTTTAACAAATCTAGTGCCTTCAGGCATTTAGCTTTAAGGGATTTAATATGCGGTAAGAATGTTAAATGAGAGTCGAAAATTAAACCCAGGAACTTGGCCTCCTTTACAACTTTGATAGGGGTGCCATTTAAAGATAATTCTGGGTCCTTATGCGGATTATATTTTCTACAAAAATGTATACAATTAGTTTTTGATATAGAAAATTTAAAGCCGTTTTCAAGACACCATTTATTTATTTTATTTAAACACAACTGCAGTTGCCGTTCAATAGTATGCATATTTTTACCACGACAAGAAATATTAAAATCATCCACAAAAAGTGATCCGTCAATCGAATCGTTTAAAACCTTGGATAAACTGTTGATCTTAATACTAAATAAAGTGACAGACAAAATACTGCCTTGTGGAACACCCTGATCCTGATTATAATGGTCAGACAGGGTAGAACCCACTCGGACTTGAAATTGTCTGTCTTTTAAAAACTGTGATATAAAAAGAGGCAAACGGCCTCTCAACCCAAAGTCATGTAAATCCTTCAAAATACCATGCTTCCATGTCGTGTCATAAGCTTTCTCGAGATCAAAGAAATTCGACACAGCATGTTGTTTATTGACTATAGCATTTTTAACGAAGGATTCTAAACGTACCAGATGATCAATAGTACTTCTATTCTTCCGAAAACCACATTGAATATTTGTAATGAGGTTATTGGTTTCCAGATACCAAATTAATCTGTTATTTACCATTTGCTCCATGGTTTTACAGACACAGCTGGTTAAAGATATCGGTCTGTAATTGGAAGGATCAGTAGGATCCTTACCAGGTTTGGGTATTGGGACCACAATGGCATTACGCCATGAAGGAGGAAAGTTTCCAGATGTCCATATTTTGTCAAATATATCCAAAAGTGTAACCAGACATGGTTCAGGTAAGTGTTTCAGCAGCTGATAATGAATATTGTCATCACCCGCTGCTGTGTCATTAGCTTGCTCAAGAGCAGTATATAGCTCATGTAATGAAAACACTTCATTATAGTCTTCACCGTTATCTGATTCAAATTTAAGTTTTATCTTCTCCTGTTGTTTCTGGTATCCCTGAAACTCAGGGACGTAATTTTCTGATGAAGAATTTTTGGCAAGAGTTTCGCCAATTTTATTTGCAATTTGACATTTGTCAGTAATTAGATTATCACCATCTTTGAGATGGTGAACGGCAGATTTTGAACCTTTGCCTTTAATTCTTTGAACCATGTTCCATACTTTGGACATTGGCGTGCGCGAATTAATTTTGGAGATATAGTTCCTCCAAGATTGTCGCTTACTTTGTTTAAAGGTACGACGCGCCTTTGCATTCAGTATTTTAAATCTGTTTAAATTATGGACAGTTGGGTGATGGCGGAAATATTTCTCTGCCTTTTTCCTTGCTTTTCTAGCACTTTTACAGTCTGTCGTAAACCATGGCTTTCGTACATGTGGAGTTGTAGAGGATCTTGGTATGCACTCATCAGCAATTACGTTTAAAACGTCAGAAAATACCTGAATAGGATCAGCAATATCACTGAAACATTCAGGTCTTAGTTGAGATGTGCATTGAGTTTGAAATAAGGACCAATCCGCTTTGGAAAAATTCCATCTTGTATAAGATGAAGAATCAGTCGGAGAAGATGCAGATAATATCGTTGGAAAATGATCACTTCCACAGAGGTCGTTGTGAACGGACCAATCAAATTCATTAAGTAGATTAGAGTCTGCTAGAGACAAATCTAGGGAAGAGTAGGTGCCTGTTGCAGGATGTAGATAAGTGCTTGAATCATCATTAAAAATGCACAGGTCATTATTTGAGATGAAATCTTCCAGTATTTTACCTTTAGTGTTGGTATTTGTACCACCCCAGAGTGGATTGTGACCATTAAGATCACCCATTATAATGCAAGGTTTCGGAAGTTGATCATAGAGAGCTTGCAGATCAGTCAGGTGAAGTGTTGAAGAAGGCGGAATATAGAGTGAGCATAATGTAAGGACAACATGAAGTATGAGTCTCACTGCAACTGCTTGGAGATTAGTTGTAAGTGGTATATGGCTGTGGATAACATTCTGCTTAACAAGGATTGAGGACCCACCAGTGGCCCTTTCACCCGAAGGTGAGAAATAATGATAGGCATCGTACTGACGTAAATGGAAAGTATCTGTCTGTTTCAGATGAGTTTCCTGCAGACAGAACGATGATGGTGCCAGATCTTGGACTAATAGATGTAACTCATTATGATTAGTCTTCAGTCCTCTACAGTTCCACTGTACTATATGTTTGGAAGACATTATCTTTTTGGTGGATTGATTGGGGATCTACCCCTCACTTTCTTGGAGGGCGACAAGCTCTGTGCCCTGTGGTGGATGTTTTCTGACACATCCATGTCCTCGAGTGAACCATATTTATTGAATAATTTTATGCGAGTATCTGAACCCTTGGGTGGTCTACCAGTCTTTTTCCCATTATCTGTTCTCGGTTTGACAGTACTTTTAGACTTTGAATTTGTTTCAGAAGGAGTCTGTTCTGTAGATTGTGACAATCGTTGTTCTTCAGACTGAACTGTAGAAAGCACACGGGCGTTCACATTTGTTTCTGAAGTCTGAGTAGATTGTTCAGGCGTGGAAAGTTTCGGGTAATCGGTTTTAACCCAAGTCAGGTCTGTTTGACACACAATCGATGAAGTTGAAACTTTAGGCATGGTTTCAGAAGGTACTCTGACCACTGATGCATAAGTTGCATTAGGTATGGTTGATTCCACAATCTTTTTAGCATCAGCAAAGCTAACGTTTTGAGTGAATTTTACTTTGTTTATTTCCATTTGCTTTTGCCATATTTTACATTCTTTGGAAAACGATGAATGATTGCCTGAACAACTCGTGCATTTTTTTAAAGTGCTAGTGCAGTCTTCCGTTACATGAGATGTCTCGCTACAATGAGCGCATGTCACTGGCTGTGTACAGGTGTTAACTCCATGACCATATTTTTGGCATCGAAAACACTGCAACTGCAATATTACAGTATCCCACTTTAACAGACTTGGGGAGAGTTGGAGATGAGAATGAGAAGAGGTAAGTGTTTGTGTTCATCAATTCGTTGTTTTTCCGGGTAGTAAATCGTCGGACATATGTCACACCTTGATCTTTCATTTCAGACGCAATGTCCAGCTCCGACATGTCAGCTAACAAATGGTCTCTTGTCTCTTATGATGCCTTTAGAAGTGTTCAAGGTTCTATGGGCAGTGACTGAAACAGGAATGCTAGCCAAAGTTTGCATTGTCAATAGGTTGGAGGCCTGCTGTTTTCGATGACATTCAATCAGTAGGGAGCCTGAACGCAAGCGTTTGATGTTCTTAACGTCACCCGCAACGCCATATATCCCCTTAGAAATAATGAAAGGATTCAACTTGAGTGGAGTCTTGTCAACAGTGTCAAGAACAAGGAAACGTGGCCAATTGTCTGGTACAGTGGATTCATTCTCTTCATTGTCGTTGTCAAGTTGTCGCTTGGTCTTTTTGGAGGGAGTTTGGTAAGCCATAGTGAGCTTATAATTGTTTCATCATCCGAGCTCCCCACCCACCACGGAGTATCACAAGGACAATGCTAAAAACAAACGGATCTCCAGTTTGCAGCACCAAGGATACCCGGATGATATACTCCAGCAGAAAAATTAAAAGTGTAATCATTCCACCAGATTGGCCCATGAGCCACCGCCTTCTGGGCACACGAATCTAGGCAAAAACATGAAAGTGTATAGTTGAAATGAAGAAGGTCCAAAAATTCGCCAAGACTTAAAAAGATACAATTTCCAATTTTTTAACATTACATAATGTAATGCTCAGGGCTTGGCGTGACCAGCCGATTGGTTGAACCGGGCCCATTCAACCACCCGTCTAGGTGAAGTCAGGGCCGAAGTGGTGTATTAGGCAATAGGAACACGGTTGCAGGCCCCTATTGCCCTCAACCACCAGGATCCCCTCCTCCACCGACACAGGGCCGCAACCCACGGCAAACGGGTTGGTGGACCAAATATCCCCCCGGGTCCACAACGGGGGTGTCGGCGAGCTCTTAGCGTTACCCAGCACCCACCACGAGGAGGTGGCTCGCCACGGGTGCCCGGACCATTCAAATTCGTTATAAATATTGGGATCCGCCAGAGACAGATCAAGTGCAGAATAAGTTCCAAAACCAGGACGTAAATAAGTGGCTGATCCATCATTAAATATGCATAAATTATTATTAGAAATGAAGTCTTCGAGGATTTTGCCTTTATTGTTAGTATCGGTACTTCCCCACAAAGGGTTGTGTCCGTTAAGATCACCCATGATAATACAGGGTTGGGGAAGCTGATCGTAGAGATCCTGAAGATCAGACTGCTGAAGAGCCGAAGATGGAGAAATGTACAGTGAACAAAGCGTAAAGGTTATTTGTAAAGAGAGGCGGACAGCAATGGCCTGAAGATTGCTTTGGAGAGGAACAGGACTATGTATCACATCCTGCCTCACCAAAATGGAAGCGCCACCAGTGGCTTTCTCACCTGGAGGTGAAAACGAATGAAATGAATTGTACTGACGAAGATCAAATATGTCTGTATTTTTCAGGTATGTCTCCTGTAAACTAAAGGCTGATGGTTTAAAGTCTTGAGATAATAACTGTAGATCTTCACCATTGGTCTTAAGGCCTCTGCAATTCCATTGTATTACTTTAGGATTTTGTCTCATGGTGGTTGCATTGGCGACCTCTCACGAGAACCCCTAAGCTTGTTTTCTGAAGGTGGAGTTACCTCCATATCCAGGGGATCAAAGGAGTTGTGAACCTCTACTGTAACAGGCGTTTCTACAATAGAGGGATTTTTGAATGCTTGTTTCCGATTTAAGCGTTTCCGGCAAGCTTTCGACATTTCAACATTCTCATCAAGATTTACAGTTTTCTGAGCAACTGTTTGATCTGATTGGCTGATTGGTTGTTTGGATTTAGTCCAAGTCAAATCAGTTTGGCATGATGAGGGTTTTCTGGAGACAGCAGCTGAATAACTGATGGTCGAAGATGATGTCGACTGCATTTGATGTACTTGTTTTTTGGCCTCAGAAAAGGAAATGTTACTTTCATATTTCACATTCAGGATTTTGGATTGGATCTGCCATTCAGGGCAGGATTTTGATGACGAAACATGATCACCTCTGCAGTTTACACATTTAGGATCTTTGCTGCAGTGAGCATCTTCATGATCCTCACTGCAACGGTGACAACGATGTACATTTCGGCAGGATTTGGAGCCATGTCCAAACTTCTGACATGTATAACAGCGGAGTGGAGTCGGGATGTACACTTCCACTCCGATATTGAAATAACCAGCTTTTAATGATTTAGGGATTGTGCTCAGTGAAAAAGTAAACCGATAGGTGTTGCTTGGAACAGTTCTACCATCTTGTTTCTTGACTGTGAAACGCTTTACAGACGTGACATTTTGGTCTTTAAGTTCTTCAACGATTTCCTCTACTGACATGTCTGACAAACAACGGGCTCGGTCTGGCACAATTCCTCTACTCGAATCGAGTGTTTTATGTTCAGTGACCTTAACGCTGACATTTGCAAACTGGTGTTGTTGCAATAGATTAATTGACTGCTGTCTCCTTGCACATTCTATAAGGAGCTGACCACCACGGAGACATGAGACGTTTTTGACTTCTCCACATATAGATTGGATTGTCTTGGAAATCAGAAAAGGATTTAATTTGATGGGTTCACCATTTGTAGCCTCAATGACTATAAATTTTAACTAGTTATCTTGTTGTTTTGGAACTGAAATATCTTCAGCCTCCAGACGCCTTTTCTTGTCATTTCTAGCGGAACCAGAATGTAATTGATTCATGATGTATCTGAGACATGCTAAGACATGTTAAGACATGCTTAACCGTGATTCTTTCATCACAAGGGATACAAAATGGAGGATCCTCACCTTCCAAAAGGTATATATGCGTATATCTGCTGTGACCAATACCACATCGTCGCATAATGACCTCTTCAAATCTGGACTGACAGCCCAAGTAGGTGTAACCAATATACGGTTTTATTTTATGTAATTTATTTATACCTACTTGGGTGTCCCACTTCTTTTGCATCAGATCACGCATATAAGTTCTAATGTTCGCTTTGTAATCTGAGTATGGAATAAGAAGTGGTGTCACAGATTTGTTGAGTGCTGCCTTGGCAGCAAGATCGGCCATTGTGTTCCCTGAAATGCCTACATGGCTGGGTAACCAACAGAAGACGATGTCGTATTGGCCAATAGCAAGATTATTATACAATTCAATAATGTCAGTTAAAAGTGGATGTTTAAATGATAATTTTTTCATCGCCTGAAGACAAGAAAGAGAGTCGGAATAGATTATATATTGTTTACGTTTAGGGTGCTTTTGAATATATTTAAGAGCTGTTAATATGGCGTTAGCTTCTGCTGTAAAAATAGACCTGTTATCTGGTAATCTAGAAGATATTGTTCTGGATCCAATGACAGTAGCACAAGCAACTGCGCCACCGTCCTTGGAGCTATATATTCCAGCTCAATGCCAGCTGAAGAAAGAAATGGTTTAATTCTTAAACCAAGAGGCGGAACAAGAGAAGTTTTCTTTTTGTATACATCCCCATACAGAGAACTGAAAACAAAGTTATATGCAGGGTTTGACTCACTGGAATATAATTTTGTTACATACTGTAAAGCTAGTTTTACACGTCGCTGCTCAAGAGATGGCTCATCAGCCTCAACACAAGAAAAAAAAATGGTCATTTACAAAAATTTACAAAATTTAAATGTCATATTTACAAACATTTACAACGATTGTAAAGGTGATGTTTACAAGACTTGTAAACTTTTGTAAATTTAGGAAGGATTTTACCACTACTTCTTTCAATTTTTCCATTTCTCAAGAATCCCCATGACTCTGTATACTTACTGATTTATTTTTTTTTGTTCTGTTAGAGTTCTTACTGTTGATATGCATAATAGATCTTGCATGTGACATATTTATTCATGAAAACTGAATGGAATAATGGAAAGGAATAAGCCATAATTTGTATAGTCCATTTGTGCTTTATATCAATGCATGGTGCATGAAAACATGAAAGTTGATGTGTACGGCCAGCATTGATCTATATACCAAGTACTTGTGACTGTTAAAACAGATGTCTTGCCTTTGTTCGAGATCATCATCCCAAGCTCATTCCGCTGATTTTACCACTCTAGTCCGTGGGAACAATATGCATTCTCTAAATAACACCTGTCACTAGACCTTTTATGTTGGTGCTCATTAACGGTGTTATGCAATTGGCGTATTCAAGAAATCTCATAAACATGTCAATAGATAAATGGCTGTGATGTCAGTACGTGTGGATTGAGCAAATACTCAAATGAATTAATACAAATCATTGTGTAACAAGATTTATATAATCATTTACAAGAAGTATGTTACAGAATATTTAAATGGTGCGTGCCGGTCTATCATTTGTTTGTTTATGTTCGGCGTACATAATTTTTTATTTTATCAGTCATACATAAAACATAACTTACATAACCGTACACTATGGTTTTGCATTTGGTAACTTTCGCAAATATAAGAAATTCTTAAAGTGCTACACAATCATACATCATCAGTGTCAACAGTCAACACTTTATACACAACTGACTCAACAAGATGGGAAAAAACTTTTCCATACTCTGTCATGGTCTTTCTTTCTGCTTGAAGATGTTTTTTGTCTTTAGTCTATGGTTACTTCGGTGAGTATCCATAATTTTACTATCAAGACACCAAAAATAATAATTATCTTACCAATAATATTCTCATAAATGCTCTATATTAATACAATTAGTTTGTATGTGTGGAATGCACTTTACAAAGGTAAATAAACCAAAGTTATAATACAAGATTATCATATGACAAACCACGAGGTTAATTCTTCAATCATGTTTAGTATCAAATCTAAAAGAAGAAGTGACGAAGAGGTAGGCAGATCTTAAGATGGACAGATTATTAAGATCAGATAATTCACTATTTCCATATAAGATTGTCTTCAAGCTTGTTTGTAACCCATGTTTGTAATTCAAATTTATATACATATGTGACAACACATGCTGCATTTAAATTTTGTATTGTATGTTGTATGGTACCAGTGTCGATATAAACTGTAAAGCTGTTCACAATCCCATTTCATTTTTTTTCAATAAAAAACAAACACAATAATTAAGCACAAAAAATGAGATGTGTAAATCATTCCCTCTGCTGGTGATGGCTGTGTGGGATTAGTTAAACGACCAAACCCAGTTGAGCATGCCTTATAATCCTCTTACTCTTAAAATAAACTTCAGTCCAAAGAGGATATCACTAGTGGGATTATTTGGCTGATTTGACTTAGTGTTTTGATAACGCTTAGTCTTGATGAACAATAGTCTATTTCAACAACATGGTCAATTGGTAAAATTCATATTAAAGTGACATACCTTTATTTACATGTTTCACAAACCGTTGTGTACACGTGCACTGTCCATGGTATTTCTTGGTTGGAGAAGTTACAAAGAGGAAGAGTAACTCAAAGTAATTTGATGACCTTTTGAGATCTAAATACATATATGAACACCCGTTTGGAAAATGCAGTTGATCATTGCACACCAACATACGGACATTTTTGCTGTCGTGAATTTGAGACTTTACATCTACAAAGCCGTTCAGAATGTCTGTCAGCGATATTTCTTCAGAGGGCACATTCAGCTCAGGTCAGTATATTGCAGATGACGCAAGTATATTATTTGTAAAATCAGTAAGGCAATCCTGATGACGCCATGTGTTCCTTCAGCAGCATGGTTGTTGGGAAATCTTACACTCAAGACTACCATATCATTTAGCAGGGAGCTCAATACACAGAGTCGTAGAGTATCCCTGCCATTCAGTAAGTGTTTAGTATATTGAATCACGATATGAGAACAACAGCCCGACTAATTGGCTGATCAAAGGTTTACTACATGTCATAAATATCCTTCCTGGGACTTAATAAGGCTATGGGGGTGGAATATATTCCCCAGGTAACACCAGCTGTTTTTTGTGGTTGAGCTGAAGGATTACCTGTTGCATGTAATTTCAATCATAATGTATAATTAGTATAGAGATCACGTGATCAAGATGGCGGGAGAAGGTTTGCTTTTTCATGTGCTCATCACTATAGCTCTTATAAGGCTTTGATTACACAATATTATCCCGCAAAATGACACATCACGTGACACAAGGTACGTTTAACATGCCTAAAACATCAAAACCCGAAAAAGATAACAAAAGAAAAAAGAAGACATCGTCCTCGACAAGTGCGACCGAGTCTGACACGAATACAGGACACACACCGGCAAGCAAACGCCAAGCAGATATGAACGTCGGTGAAGCTGTGAGAAAGTCTCTGGATACGGTCTATACATCGCCACCTTTCACTCCAATGTATATGCATAATCAAGGTCAGTACCAACACCCTTACCCCCACCCACAACAAACCCAGCATAACCCCGACACGGCGGTCATCTTAGCTAAATTGGAACAAATGGATGCCAGACTTGCAAAGTTGGATGCTATTGAACATGATGTTAACACAATCAAAGTAAACATGTCCAAGCTTGAGCTCAAAGTGAAGGAAATTGATGACATGAAAACTAAATTAGCTGAAGTTGAGGCAGGCTCACGATTCATGAGTGATAGCTTCGATCAGTGGAACGCTGACAAAGTAAACATGGAAGCGGACCTACAATCACTAGGTAGCCAGGTCAATGCATGGTCCTCTGATATTTCACGCTTGAGAGAAGATCACCTTATCCTTAGAGAATACACAGTAGATCTCAGATGCAGATCCATGCGTGATAATCTAATTTTTACTGGAATCCCAGAAACAGAACCCCAGCCAACTTTGGAACATTGTGAGAATGTGTTGAAACAATTCATCAAGGAACATCTTCAACTTGACGGTGATGACATGAAGTTCAAGCGGGTTCATAGGATCGGCAACAAAAAGCAACAAGGTGGTGCCACCAGACCGCGAGCTATGATTGCCAAGTTTATTTACACACGAGAGAGGGACACAATAAAATCAGCTGCACGACGATTGAAAGGTAAACCGTTCAGTATTATGGAGCAGTTTCCGGATGAAATCGGCAAGTATCGACGGGATGTGCTCATGCCTCTATTGAGAGACGCGAAGAGACAAGGCAAACAGGCGTATATTGTCATAGATAAACTCTATGTAGACAGAAAGCTCCAACATGTGTCAACCCCGCCCCCTTATAGACTCCCAACTTCATCGGGCACTCCTACCCACAGAATACCCTAGGACAGGCACGGTGGTCAATATTTGCATACTGTCCATGGATGGAACCCTAAGTGTTACAAACCATTAACTGACAACTACACATGCAACAAAAACTGTAACCACAGCTCTGACAATAATACTTGTGATTTATTCTGTAAGACTTCAAACACAAATCACTCCCAACAAAGTGATAAATATCCCAGGAACGTTGTACATGTAGATAAGCACAGTGACAGAAAGGTAATACAACCATCACTCCAATCTTTCTGTAATGAACAACTAGTTAATCCATTTAAAAAGTGTGATAGTCTTAATATGAACAATGGACCAACAACAAGAAGTGGTAATAGTATAGGTAACAATGACATTCCATTCAATAAATCAATGTTACCTATATACAAACCTTATGTTACAAATTCCTCTTTGAAATCAAATGTATATATTTATGATGTTGACTTTGATGTAGATGACCCAAATATACACACAGCCATTTCTGTTGATATGCAGAATTCTATGAACAATGGATCAACAAAAACAATTGATAACAAAGCAACAAACAATGATGATGATGATGATGATGATGATGATGATGATTGTAATGGTGCCAAAGATGTAAATACTGTTAATAGTGCATATGCTGCAGATAATGTTGACAGGGTTGTTGTTGTAGATAATGATGATACTGATGATGATGATGATGATGATGACGATGATGATGATGATGATGATGCTCCTGATGAATCTGAAAATTATAACACTATTATGAACTTTTTAAGTCTGAATGTATGTGGCCTTAGAAAAAGACTTCAGTATGATGAATTTGTTAAGCTCTTGGAAGATCATGACATAATAGGGTTTCAAGAAACTAAAACAGACTGCTTTGATGATATAAAATTAGAAGGATATAGAATATGCTTAAAACACAGACTAAATGCAGCCAGAAAGTCTGGTGGAATAGGAGTTGCTATAAAACATAAATATGAAGAACATGTCACAGTTTTAGAAAATGACTATAAATTCATCTTATGGATAAAACTTGATAGGCAAGTGTTTCACATTGATCAAGACATCTATATTGGCATTGTATATCTTCCACCTGAAGGATCTAAATATGTAAATAATGATGCTTTTAACGAAATAGAACAGTCACTATTATATTACCTTTCAATTAGTGATTATGCCACCCTTATGGGTGATTTTAATGCTCGGACCAGTAATATGAAGGATTATTTGTCGATAGATAAACATATTGTCGATGAATTTGATATGGACTTAGACGAAATGAAAAACGATATAAACCCAGAAAATGTTCTAGATAACTTACACCTCCCATATGATAGAATTACTCAAGACAATGGCACAGCAAATAATTTTGGATATAGATTGATAGAATTGTGTAGAAATTTAAACATGTTTATTTGTAATGGGCGAATAGATAAAGATAAGGAAACAGGCAAGGCAACATGTAAAAACAAGTCTGTAATTGATTATATTGTTACATCCCCTCCCTGTCTATCATTGTACAAAGATTTCGAAGTTTTTGAATTCTCACCTCTTTACTCAGATGTACATTGTCCTATTCACTTCGCACTTCACAGCCGTAGCAACACACCAAAACCTGCCAGTAACCCAGTAACGGAGAAAAGCCCACAAAGAAATAGGCCAAAACATTATGATATTGAAAAGCGGAATACCTTTTGCCACAATGTGAATTCCGAAAAGTTAACAGATATACATAGACGCACTGAGTTGGCGTGTGAGGAAGGGGCTGACCCAGATATTGTAAATGACATCGCCTCTGACTTGGCGCTGGTATTAGTTGATGCGGCACGCGAAACATTTGGTACCAGGAAGACTTATGCTAACTCCCCTAAGACGAAAACAGGCAGAAAAGACAAACCTTGGTTCAACTCCGAATGTAGGAAGATGCGTAGAAAATTCCATAAAGCTAAAAATGTGTTTAAGAAATTTAGAACTCCATTTAATAAAGAAAGATTTTATGAATCGTCCCATGGATGGATAAACATATTAAATTATTCTCTAAAGAAACAGCTGAACAATTTCGTAGTAAAAGAAAACATTCTCCAAAAGATTACTGGAAGATTCTAAACAGGCGAGAAAATGTAAAAACAGACATATCACCTAGCTTAGAAAATTTTTACGAGTATTTTAAAACAGTTAATGAAACGAATTGTAATGATCATATCCCTCTTGATAATGAGGATACTGATGATCCTATATTTGATACACATATTCTTAATGATGTAATCACAAGTGATGAAATTGCCTCTGCCATTAAAAACTTGAAGCGTAACAAAGCCTCCGGAATAGACTTAGTAGAAAATGATTTCTTAATCGATGCATCTGAAAAAATAATACCACTCCTAACTAGTTTCTTTAATCTGATTTTAGATTCTGGAATCGTCCCAGACTGTTGGCTTAAAGGTGCAATCAAACCTATTTATAAGAAGAAAGGTGACCCAAAGGATCCTAATTCATACAGACCCATAACTATACTAAGTTGCTTTGGAAAACTCTTCACAAGTATCTTAAACACGAGACTTACACATTTTGTTGAGATAAATAGTATCCTCTCTCCATCACAGTCTGGGTTTCGAAAAGGTTTCTCGGCTTGTGACAATTTATTTGCAATACACACGATATTTGAAATCCTTAAGTTGTCAAAAAAAAATTGTATTGTGTTTTCATTGATTACACAAAAGCCTTTGACACAGTGTGGCGAGCTGGACTATGGCATAAATTACTAAAATATGGCATAAATGGTAAAATACTAACCCTTGTTAAAAATATGTACCATAACATAAAATCGGCTGTTATGTTTGATAACCATATAACCTCGTACTTCCCATGCAACACAGGGGTGCGACAGGGTGAAAATCTTTCCCCTTTATTATTCTCACTATTCATAAATGACATCGAATCACACCTTTACAGTCAAGGATGCACAGGTATTAATTTTGAACAATCTGCTGAAAAGAACATCACTGTTTGGATAAAATTTATAATTTTACTATATGCCGATGATGCTGTCTTGGTAAATGACAATCCCAATGATTTGCAGTTGTCTCTGAATTCATTTTATGACTACTGTAGTCAGTGGAGGTTAAAAGTAAATCTCTCTAAAACCAAAATCGTTGTATTCGGTAGTGGCCCTTCCCAAAAACTCGAAAAGAAGCTACATTTTACTTACGGGGGCGAACCAATCGAAATTGTTGATAGCTATACTTACCTTGGTATCAAGCTTCACCGTAATGGACGATTTGTAAATGCAATCAAAAGTCTTGTAGAAAATGCAACTAAAGCAATGTTCTCTCTTCTGAAAAGAGCACGTAATCTGAATCTACCTTTAGACTGTTTGATGTCAGCTTTCGACACAATGATAGCTCCCATATTAATGTATGGTTCAGAAATATGGGGTTATGAAAGCTTATTGTTAATTGAAAAAACACATTTGAAATTTCTAAAATACGCCAGTGGTCTTAGAAACTCAACTCCCAACTATATGGTATATGGAGAATTTGGAAGATATCCTCTATACATTAAAATATATAAAAGAATTATCTCACTCTGGCATAAAATAGCTATAAACCCACTCAATATGAAACTGTCAACTATGTTATATAACTTTGAAACATCATCTTTACCGAACGTTGTAAACCAATTACAATGGTTTAAACGTGTTAAAGATATTTTAGATAATTGTGGACTTTCAGAAATATACAAAAACCCTTTTCTTTGCTCAACTGAATACTTGGTATCTAAAATAGAATTAACATTAAAAGACCAGTATCTACAATATTGGCATTTTGAACTGTCCTCCAGTTCCAAAGGTAAATTCTATCAAACTGTTAAAGACACTATACTATTTGATAACTATCTGTTTCTTCCTAAAGAAATATATATACCGATTCTTAAATTCAAGCTGTCTAACCATAATCTACCCATCGAAACAGGACGCTGGTCCAATACTCCAAAAGAAAATAGACTTTGTAAACTTTGTGATTCTCCGTCTGTTGGGGACGAATTCCATTATCTTTTTAAATGCGAAGCTCTTCTTCAACAGCGGGTGATGTACATCCCAGAATACTTCTATAAATGGCCAAATGCATTCAAACTAAAAAAAAATATTCTCAGTACAGAAAACAAAACACATTAAAAACCTCTCTAAGTTTTTGAATACTCTTTCTAGCATGCTCAAATTGTAGTTATTGCACTTCAATTTATGAGATGTTTTATCCGCCATCTTGACTGAAGATACATTTCCATCCACAATGTTTTCTCATGTACCACCGTAGGTGGGTCTTCTCCGAGAATAAACTGTTCTGTTCTGTTCTGTTCTATAAGACTGATTTTGGACGTATTCTTACAGACGTAAAACGTTCTGTTTTATGTTTTAAGACATAGGTTTCATCAAAAACAACAATGACGGAGCAATACAGACTAATCCCAGTATTTATGCATATACGTATTTTGGGTTCCAATATCACACGTCATTATATGGATGGAATAGTGACCTTAATAGATATATCCTTTTCAAAATCGCTGAGGCATTTCAAAATCAAATTTAACACAAATATATTTTAAAAACTAAATTGATTGTTTATCTCTTTGTAAATGTTTGTAACGTTTTCAGACAGGAAATTCTTATACGATGTTGTATTAGCAGTAATTCGACTTTATTTAAGACTTTAGTTGTAATACCTGCTAGTCATTTTGTTAGGTTTTTCAAAATGCTAATTGCATTTTTCCCATGAATTTACTTTCACAGACAACTGTGAGGCAGGCTCTACGGAATGCTGAGTCTGTAAGAGGAATGACCCTAAATCCACAACAGATGTAAGAATATAATTTAATATGATTTAAATACAGTAACTGCAAGAGTTTCAATGCATTAAACCATTCAACAAGTAAAACTTCTGGTGTTTCTACAATAACCTCGACATGAATTTATCTTCATTGTGCAATAAATTTTGAATTGTATTTTTTCAGGTTGGAAACGGGACAGAGTAAGGACGCTAAGGCAGCTCTCCCTGTTATTCCGCACGCTGAGTTTCAAGGTATTGCAGTTCTGCTTAATGCTCTGTCCTATATTCATCAGTGCACAGCAAAATATTACCACAACCTACTGTCATATAAATAAGAATGCTCATTTCTTGAGCTCCAAACGTGACTTTTGTTGCACAATAAAATTATGCAACAAAATGTGATGTTCAAGGGCGATTTTGTTCAACCGTTTGAATCGGCTGCATGTGTTTGGTGACGACTTCTTGTTATAATTCTGTAATCACTCTATAATATACGTCAGTTTTATTGAACAGAACAGAACAGAAATTTTATTCTCAAAAATCACATATCGTCACACAGAGAACATACAGCAATTTCATACATAAAATTACTTAAAACATAGAGCAAAGCCCAGTTTTGATAAATTTGGCAATGTTACAGTTAAGTGGTGGATAGTCACATTTCATTAGATACACAATTTTTTCAGTACTGGGATGCTTACAGAAATATTGAGGAAGAAATTGATGTCTGAAAGTATTGAGTGCTGGGCAGTATAGTAAAAAGTGAAGTTCGTCACAGACAGACGTCGAAGATGCACAAAGATGGCAGGTTCTATTACACCGTTCGGTGCCGTAGTACATAAAGTTTCTGTCAGGGTATTGTATCTTGTTTGTTGCAGTTGCTATGACAAGATGTTTGCAGACAGAAAAGGAAACCGTCTCAAGAAAGAAAAACAACCAAAACAAATACATTGATGTCATGAGAAAATGTTCCAGAAAAACTACAGTAAGTAAACATGAAAACCAATTTAGCTAGCTTTCGGGAATCAAGAATTAGATGAAACTGTTTTAAGAGGATGCACTATGTAACTTAGCTTACCATCAATTAACAAGGAAGAAGGCATGTTAATTGGTGAATCTCAACTCAGATGACACCAAGGCATTAGAGCCCTGTTAATTAATGAACCCTTACCGGCATGAGTTGCTCATCAATGAACAAGGGAGTAGGCCTTGTAATGTGTTGAGGCTTTGTTCAAGGCTGGGAGATACAGTAACAATCACCCCACAGTATTAATCCTAGTCTGTCGTACAGACCCTGAAGTATATATATCCAAGAAAGCCCACGCAAGTCTAGAAAATGTGGCAAGTCTAGATTTCCTTAGCTTCAGAAAATGAAGAAAGTCTCAGGGCTCCATTTCAGTATTGTTTTCACTATGAACGTTTTTCAGTAAAATATGTTCATTTCAGAGACTAGCTGTTAGTCTATCTTAATCCGTGTGATCTTTCAAAGGAGAAAAAAGGTTGTACCATACAACACCTGTGTTCTAATGCACTAAATACACAAGTATCAATAATATTTGCTATCAGATTATGAGAATAACCATTGATTCTATTTTCACATTGGTTTACCATTCACTTAATGCAAGTATAATCATATTGACTGTGTTCTTCAGAAATCGAGTCGAAGGGATGCGACAGGCTGAACTCCCGAGCCATAAGAAAGCAAAATATGAACCAGTATTAAAGAATGCACATCTACAATGCTACCCCATTGCTTTTTATTGTATATTTGATGATAATGTGTAACATGTTTTCCGTAAATTTGTAAATGGAATGTTTTTGTATGAAATTTAATCTTCCTCTTTCTTGTTGTAATCTGTAAGTAAACATCTTGTGTAAGCTTGACACTGTCTATTTGTTTTGGGGTAATTTCATTCGCATGAAAGACATGAGTATTATAAAAGTGAAACAAATTTCGCATTATAGAATACCATTTCCATCAACACTGCAGTATTGACCACGGAGCACTATCAAGCGACCATCAAATGTATTTCAATGTTATGATATGCTAAATTCCTTGTTCACGCGTCATGAAACAAATTCAGCACATTAGAACTTTCACCACCTAAACAACCCACTCCTCGGCGCATTATCGCGATGATGACACTGCGAGATGTCAAACCAGCCTACAACTCAGCAGAAACAATTTCAAAATGTTTTTTTATCCAATTTTTTATCCAATAAAGATGCAGTAGAGTTGCGGGGGAAATAGAAGCAGTGTGACTCGCCACACCTCAAATATGGTTCCTATGCCATATGAATAAACTGACAATGCACAAAGCCGAACGAAGGCCATTCTGTGTATTTTACAGGCACAAGGTGGATAAGAACTTACTAGTATTGATCACGAGATAAAAAAACCCAAAACATATGAAATATCAACATGTCAAATATTCCACCACTATAAGTACTAGTACTAGTAACATATATTCCATTATATCAGTTCTGCTGTTTGTAAGAAAATAAATAAAATTACAAACGTACAATCGCGATTCAGAAGTGCAGTATGTTGTAGAGTATTGTAGAGTATCCCTGGTTGTACTTGGACTTACGTCCCTCGTAAGGAAGCCCGCGGGAGACCAAACCCAGTCATAGCTGGTGGATGTGCACTCAAGTGTAACGACGGCAACCGATTGTCTGCTTCATTTGCTGATACGCCGAGCGCTCATAAGGTGGGGCCCATAGTGTGTTCAGAAAGATGTATTTGATGGGCATTTTAGAAGTATGGCGAGTCACAAGAAAGTAAGATTCTTTGTGGATATCAACTTTTTGTACTGTATATGATGCGTCGTTTCAGTATGGATTGATATACCGTTGTCAAACAAAATCATATACACTATGTTGTTATCCATAAAGAATGTATGTAGAGATGTTGGGTTTTGTAAATCTCTGAATTTGCGTTCGATCCAATCAAAAATCATCTCAGTACAGATGGTGAACTACTGGAAACTGTCATTCGTCCAAGTACAAAGCAGGACTTGAAACTGACAAGCGTTTGCACCAGTTTCCGTGAGATCCAGTCATCCATGAAAAACGGATGTAGTTTGTTTGCAACCCATAAACATAATCACAGTATCACACCTGCTTTATTGCATAATGTGGCTGAGACAGGACTCGGGTGCATGAGTCATCAATCAATTTATTTTGTTTATGGCGTATAGCCTGATAGGTGTTAAGTTGTGGTCAATGATTGTGGTCAATGATTGAAGCCGTGTATTGCAGATTGTCTTTAGCAGACAGGCAGCCATACATATAGGTGTCAATAAACCAGACATTAAAGGGGCACTGATGCGGAGCAATTTCCGTGGACTGGTGTAAACTTTTGTTATTGTTTTTCTCCAGTGAGTACCCGGATGATATCCCAGAATTCGTGACTGGTTCGTGACCTCTGCTGCGCAGTCCGTATGTGCAACTGATAGTTTAATTATAGACAGATCAACTTCATTACAAACGTATTATGAAAACAAATGAAACACTTTGAAGATTAATCATCTGCCAGTGGTAGAAATGGTAAAAAACTATTAGGACGGAAAAATGCCGAAGCCAATGTACGTCTCTATATTTTGTCTCATAGCCCTAATTAGTTTATTGTCATATTTGTATGATTTTGAAAATTAATAAAAGAACACACGGTCTGCTTATACTCATAGTAAATTTCTAACATAACAGCAACATTTATACATTGTATAGATTGCCAATGTGGATCCTATTTCACACACATACGCGATCAAGTGTGTGTTTTCTGTCATATCGATTCTGCTGAATGCTACAAAAAATAAATTAAAACAAAATGCAAATAATGAATGTATAACAGACTAATTTTATAGCAACAATGTCAGGCTACTACCTTGTTCAGGAATGTATCAATATCCACGTAAAAGAAATCGTATTCCATTCATCTGCGCCCGTGTGGGCCCGGGATAGAATGTGTCCACAGCACCCCATTGCTGGTCGTAAGAGGCGACCAAATTGGGCAGCCTGTTGGCCGTGGGTTGCGTCCCGTGTCGGTGGAGGAAGGGATCCTGGTGGTTGAGGGCAATGGGAGCTTGAAACCACTTTGGCCCCGACTTCACCTAGACGGGTGGTAGAACTGGCCCGGTTCTATCAATCGGCTGGTCACGCCATGCCCTGTGCGTAGATAATATTGTTTGCACACTCGCTCACTATTTGGGTCTTGGCCATTTCGACCTCTCATTTCCAAATTATTGATATATTTAATGCCTAGAGTCCTATGCCAGAAGGCGGTGGCTCATGGGCCAATCTGGTAATGTTGACCGCTGAATACTGTCTCTCTATGAATAATTGTTATGGGCAGAACCAGCCTAGCAATTAATTTATTAGACTAAGATGGCTATTCAAGTCATATTTACTGGAGTATAGCATCCCCATATCCCTGGTGTTTGCATGTGGATATCCGGTGCACTTTAACACTGTCCTTGTTGACACTCGGTGGCGGGTGGGGAGTGGGGATGTCGAATACTACTTACTAACCATGTCACAGCACACTTCTGGTTCCATTCGAAATGAAAAAAAGAGACGCCTGGATTTTGATCATACACATGAACATGTTTCCCAAAACACAGACTCATGGGCTCGATTCCTAGTTATTGAAGCGTCTGACCATGAACCAATTAAATTGAATCCATTTGCCATATCCAAAGCAATTCAAGGAATATGTGGTGAAGTTAAGAATGTTTCTCGTCTGCGTGGCGGTTCCCTTCTGGTTGAATGTGCACGGAGGCAGCAGTCTTTGAATCTATTGTCAGTTACTAAATTCGCCAATGTTGATGTTGCTGTGTCTGTGCACAGGACATTGAACTCTTGCCGTGGCATTGTCCGGGACAGAGCTCACTGCCTCCTTGACATGTCTGAACAGGAAATTGCAGCTGAACTTGAAAGTCAAGGTGTCACATCAGTCAAACGTTTCTCCACAAAACAAGATGGGATCATCAGGAAAACAAATACTTATCTGTTCACTTTTTCCCGGTCAACACTTCCTCAGTTTATCAAAGATGGTTATTTTAATATCGGAGTGGAGATGTACATCCCAAATCCACTTCGATGTTATAATTGTCAACAATTTGGTCACGGTTCACGCTCCTGTTCGAACTCTATGGTATGTCACCGTTGCAGTGGCAACCATGATGGATCAGACCGTGAAAATGATTTTCACTGTTCAAATTGTGGTGACAAACATATGTCCTCCTCAAAACTGTGTCCTCAGTGGCAAAGACAAGCTCAGATTATGAAGATCAAATGTCAGAACAATATTTCATTTGCTGAAGCAAAAAAGTTAGTAACCCACCAGTCGACACCGTCTTCAAGCGTCACATATGCAGCTGCTGCAGCACGCCCTGTCGCAGCTGCATCAGTCATGTGCCACACTGAAATGACATGGATTAGGTCAGATCAGCCAGTCAACATCAGCACCGTTACTGACGCTTCTACAAAATGCACTTCAGAAACACAGACTCAAACTCAAAATGAACTTGTTGAGGAGACAGACAGTCAGTCCGAGCTAACAACTAAGAAACCAGGCACTACTCACATGTCACAGAAAGACAAAAAAAAGATTTAAAAAACAGCAAAAGGCCAGGTCCCCTATTCCTGCGGAGGTACCTGTGCGTAACACTTTTGATCCTTTGGATATGGAGGTTACTCCTTCTACAAAGGATAACAGGAGGGATCTCTCTTCCTCCCGTTTACGAGAGCGATCGCCTATTGAACCACCGTGATTCAATCGCCGAACTTGATCCAGTGGAACTGCAGAGGACTTAGGAAAAATTATAATGAGATTCTTTTGTTAATACAGGATTTTAAGCCGTCAGCAATATGTCTCCAGGAGACATATCTAAAACATAACGATGTTTTTAACTTACGACAACACATTGGCTACCATTCATTTTCTCCTGAAGGGGGCAAAGCAACTGGAGGATGTAGTGTCTTCGTCAGACAGGACATCATTCACAGTGCTATTCAGCTGAATACTCCTCTTCAAGCTGTTGCAGTCCGACTTACCTTGCACATTGCTCTTACGTTGTGCTCTTTATATGTGCCTCCTTCATCATCTCTTCGACAATCTGACCTTCAATGTTTGTATGATCAACTGCCAAAACCCTGCATCATCATGGGAGATCTCAATGGGCACAACCCTCTATGGGGTAGTACAAATACGAAAAATAAGGGAAAAGTTATTGAAGATTTTATTTCTGATAATAATTTATGTGTTTTTAATGATGATTCACACACGTATTTGCATCCAGCCACTGGATCATATTCTTCACTTGATCTAGCTCTGACTGAATCAAACATTTACAATGAATTTGAATGGTCTGTTCATGATGACCTTTGTGGCAGCGATCACTTCCCTACTGTCCTCAAAGCTGTAAGCCCAGATGATAATCCTCCTTTATCTCGTTGGAATTTTCTGAAAGCAAACTGGCCTTTGTATAAACAATTATGTGTTGAAAAACTAACACCAGAGCACTTCAGTAATGTAGCAGATCCCATCCAGTATTTTTCAGCACAACTGAATGAAATTGCTGATCAAACGATTCCTAAGTCCTCTGCAACTCCTCATAATCGTAAACCATGGTTTACTGACGAATGCAAACAAGCACGAAAACGTAGGAAGAAAGCCGAAACATATTTTCGCAGACATCCTACTGTTCATAACTTTAACAATGTAAAAATTACTAGTGCCAAGGCACGGCGTACATACAAGCAAAACAAACGCCAATCTTGGAGAAATTATGTATCAAAAATTAATTCACGCACACCCATGTCTAAGGTGTGGAACATGGTTCAGCGCATAAAAGGCAAAGGCTCAAAATCTGCTGTTCACCATCTTAAAGATGGTGACAAATTGGTAACTAATAAAGTTGATATTGCAAATAGAATTGGCGAAACTTTTGCCAAAAATTCTTCCTCGGCAAATTATGTCCCTGAATTTCAGAGATACCAGAAACAACAGGAGAAGATAAAAGCTAATTTTGATTCCGATAACGGTGAAGACTATAATGAAGTGTTTTCAATGCATGAGCTCCACACTGCTCTGAACCAAGCCCATGATACTGCAGCGGGTGATGACAATATTCATTATCAGCTACTGAAACATTTGCCTGAATCATGCCTGGAGACGCTTTTAGATATATTTGACAAAATATGGACGTCTGGGAATTTTCCTCCTTCATGGCGTAATGCAATTATCGTGCCAATACCCAAACCTGGCCGGGATCACACGGATCCATCAAAGTACAGACCGATTTCTTTAACTAGCTGCGTCTGTAAAACCATGGAACGAATGGTAAATAACAGATTAATTTGGTATCTGGAAACGAATGACCTCATTACAAATATTCAGTGTGGTTTTCGGAAGAATCGAAGTACTATTGATCATTTAGTACGTTTAGAATCCTTCGTCAAAAATGCTATTATTACCAAACAACATGCAGTATCTATATTCTTTGATCTAGAAAAAGCATATGATACTACTTGGAAACATGGAATTTTAAAAGATTTACATGATTTTGGTTTACGAGGTCGTTTGCCTCTTTTTATATCAGAGTTTTTAACTGACAGGCAATTTCAAGTCCGAGTAGGTTCTACCCTGTCTGATCATTACAATCAGGATCAGGGTGTTCCGCAAGGCAGCATTTTGTCTGTGACCTTATTTAGTATCAAGATCAACAGTTTATCCAAGGTTTTAAACGATTCAATAGATGGATCACTTTTCGTAGATGATTTTAATATTTCCTGTCGCGGTAAGAATATGCATACTATTGAACGGCAACTGCAATTATGTTTAAACAAAATAAATAAATGGTGTCTTGAGAATGGTTTTAAATTTTCTAAGACAAAAACTAATTGCATCCATTTCTGCCGTAAGTATAAACCACATAAGGACCCAGAATTATTTTTAAATGGCACTCCTATCAAAGTCGTTAAGGAGGCCATGTTCTTAGGTTTGATTTTCGACTTTCATTTAACTTTTCTTCCGCATATCAAATCCCTGAAAACTAAATGCCTGAAGGCACTTGATCTATTGAAAGTTGTGTCAAACTCAAAAGGGGGAGGGGATCAAGCTACTCTCCTGCACCTATACCGTTCACTTGTCCGTTCGAAGCTTGATTATGGCTCCATCATTTATGGTGGAGCCTGTAAAAGCAGTCTAAAACTCCTTGATTCTATCCACCACCAAGGTCTGAGACTTTGTCTTGGGTCGTTCCGAACTTCTCCTATTGACAGTATCTATGTCGAAGCCGATGAACCATCTCTTACACAGCGCCGTATCAAATTAGCTTTACAATATATTACAAAACTATACTCTAACGAATCCAACCCTGCTTTTAACTGCGTTTTCGATCCTCTTTATGAGCATTTATACAACAAAAAGCCTTCTCTTGTTGCGCCACTTGGGCACAGAATTAAACCATTCATTTCTGCTGCCGGCATTGAGCTGGAGGGTATAGCGCCTTCTCGTCTTCTTTCTTCTCCTCCTAGGCAATTAGTGAGGCCACAAGTTGACCTCACATTAACAAAGTTCAAAAAATCAGACACAAACGAATTACAATATAAACAAGAGTTTATGCAACTAAAAAATAATTATAGTACATACAAATCCTTATTTACAGATGGGTCCAAGGATGGTGGCACAGTTGCTTGTGCCACTGTCATTGGATCCAGAACAATATCTTATCGATTACCTGATAACAGCTCCATTTTCACTGCAGAAGCAAACGCAATATTAACGGCTCTTCAATATATCAAAAGACATCCTAATCATGTACAGTATATAATTTTTTCTGACTCTCTTTCTTGCCTTCAGGCTATTAAAAATTTGTCTTGTAAACATCCACTTTTAATTGACATAATTGAATTGTATAATGATCTTGCTACTGGCCAATACGACATCGTCTTCTGTTGATTACCCAGCCATGTAGGCATTTCCGGTAACGCAATGGCCGATCTTGCTGCCAAGGCAGCACTCAACAAATCTGTGACACCACTTCTTATTCCATACACTGATTATAAATCTAGCATTAGAACTTACATCCGTGATCTAATGCAGAAGAAGTGGGACACCCAAGTAGGTATAAATAAATTACATGAAATAAAACCGTATATTGGTTATTCCTACTTGGGTTGTCGGCACCCGTGGCGAGCCACCTCCTCGTGGTGGGTGCTGGGTAGCGCTAAGAGCTCGCCGACACCCCCGTAGTGGACCCGGGGGGATATTTGGTCCACCAACCCGTTTGCCGTGGGTTGCGGCCCTGTGTCGGCGGAGGAAGGGATCCTGGTGGTTGAGGGCAATAGGAGCTTACGACCGTGTTCCTGTTGCTCAATACACCACTTTGGCCCTGACTTCGCCTAGACGGGTGGTCGAATGGGCCCGGTTCGACCAATCGGCTGGTCATGCCAAGCCCTGTGCATGGACTTTATGTAATTGCACAAAATGGGATTTGAAATCGTCTGTATTTCGGTCTTGGCGCCTTTGGATTATAGAATGTTATTTAACTTGAATTTTGTATACATGAACTTTGCCTAGAGTCTTATGCCCAGAAGGCGGTGGCTCATGGGCCAATCTGGTGGAAGAATTTATCTTTTGGTTTTTCTGCTGGAGTATATCATCCGGGTATCCTTGGTGCTGCAAGTTGGAGACCCACTTGTGTTTAGCATCGTCTTCATGATACTCCGTGGTGGGTGGGGAGCTCGGATGATGAATCTTAAAACACTAAACATGGATTACGAAACTCCCCTAAAGAAAACAAAACGTCCTCTCGACACTGATCCTGATCACGAAGACCACAGACAGCCAAAATCAATTGACTACTGGCCACGTTTTTTAGTAATGGAGACTAAAGATAACACACGATTGAAGTTAAATCCTTTTGCAGTGCAAAAAGGCATACAAGGCATAGCTGGTGATGTGAAAAACATTAGACTTTTACGTTCAGGGTCATTGCTCATTGAGTGCAGCAAAAGGCAACAAGCAACTAATTTGATGTCAACTGAAACGTTCGTCGGCATTCCGGTATCAGTCTCTCCTCACAGAACACTTAACACCAGCAAAGGAGTTGTTAGAGACAGAGATCGATTGTTCACTGACATGTCCGAACTTGATATTGTTTCGGAAATGAAAGACCAAGGAGTCATTTACGTCAAGCGTTTTGCAACACGCAAAAACCACGAAACCGTTCTGACGAACACTTACCTGTTCACATTTTCGTCTCCCAATGCTCCCAGATCAATAAAGGCAGGATATTGTAACATGACCGTTGACACCTACATACCAAATCCTTTGAGGTGTTTCAAATGCCAGAAATTTGGTCATGGTGTTAGTACTTGTACATTGTCCGTTGTATGTGCTCACTGTGGTGAGAAGACACATACAACAGAAGATTGCGAGAGTACTTTTAAGAAATGTACCAACTGCTCGGGTGCTCACTCATCTTTTTCCAAAGATTGTCCAGTTTGGAAACAGCATATGGAGATCAACAAGATCAAATTTACTCAAAACATTAGTTTCTCTGATGCAAAAAAGATTGTCTTAGGTTCTGAGATTAAGGAAACGTATGCTTCCATTGCAAAAACACCGTCTGATAAAACCCCTACAGTAACCACGTCATCTGCAAGCTGTCAAACGAACTTGACTTGGCTTAAAACCGAATCTCCTATGATGTTATCGCCTGTAATATCTACACAAACTGTGGAACCACTTCCTGACAAGCCCCAAACCCAATCAGAACCTTCTTCTGCTTGTGATACATCTTCTCAGGCATCTCAAATGACTCAGTCTAACAGGAACGTTCAACCAGTTGTCAAAAGCAAAACCAAACGGAAACCAGATTCTTTCACAAAGCAAAGTGGCAGGGCCCCAAAGGGGTCAGATGATAAGATCAGATTATTTAACAGATACGGATCGCTTGAGGACATGGACGTGTCTGAAAACGTCCATTCTAGGGCACATAGCTTGTCGCCCTCGAAAAAGGTACGGGGTAGATCCCCTATTAATCCACCTAAAAGATAGGTCCATCTCAGCATATCGTGCAATGGAACTGTAGAGGACTACGAACAAATTTTAATGAAATACAGTTGTTAATCCAGGATTTAGCACCATCAGCGTTCTGTCTGCAAGAGACATATCTGAAACAGACAGATAACTTTAGTTTACGTCAGTTTGAAGCGTATCATTATTTTTCCCCTCCAGGTGTTAGGGCCACTGGAGGTTCCACTATCCTCATACGACGGGATGTTATTCACAGCCCTGTTACACTTAAAACTAATCTACACGCTGTTGCTGTGCGACTGACTCTGGGAGTAGCATTTACACTATGCTCTCTGTATATTCCGCCTTCTTCAACACTACAACAGACTGATCTTCAATCACTATATGATCAACTCCCGAAGCCATGTATTATTACGGGGGACCTAAACGGTCACAACCCATTATGGGGCAGTAGTAACACTAATGCTAAGGGCAAAGTACTTGAAGATTTCGTTTCAAATAATGATCTGTGCATATTTAATGATGATTCAAGCACCTATCTGCACCCTGCAACTGGCACTTATTCTTCTCTAGATTTATCTCTTGCAGATTCTAACCTCCTCAATGAATTTGATTGGTCTGTTCATAATGACCTTTGTGGAAGTGACCACTTCCCAACTATCCTCTCACAAATTACTCCATCCGATTCTCCATCGTTTACAAGATGGAACTTTTCGAAGGCTAACTGGTCTTTATATCAAACTATGTGTGAATCAAAACTGCGACCTGAGTGTTTCACTAATATCAGTGATCCCATTGAAACTTTTTCTGACATTTTAAATAGAATAGCTGATGAGTGTATACCAAAGTCATCTACGACTCCACATGTACGAAAACCATGGTTCAATGCAAATTGTAGACAGGCCAGAAAAGCGAGGAAAAAGGCAGAACATTATTTTCGCCGTCATCCAACTGTCCATAACTTGAATAAATTCAAAATACTGAATGCAAAGGCGCGTCGTACGTTTAAACAAAACAAACGACAATCTTGGAGAAATTATGTCTCCAAACTCAATTCACGCACGCCGATGTCCAAGGTCTGGAACATGGTTCAAAGAATTAAAGGCAAAGGTTCCAAATCTGCCGTACACCATCTCAAAGATGGTGATAATTTAATTACTAATAAGTCTAAAATTGCAAATAAAATCGGCGAAACTCTTGCCAAAAAGTCTTCATCAACAAATTATGTTCCTGAGTTTCAGAGATATCAGAAACAACAGGAAAAGACAAAACTTAATTTTGAATCAAATAACGGTGAAGATTACAATGAAGTGTTTTCATTACATGAGCTACAAACTGCTCTTGAGCAAGCTCATGACACTGCTACCGGTGATGATAATATCCATTACCAGCTTCTGAAACACTTACCTGAACCATGCTTGATGACACTTTTAGATATATTTGATAAAATATGGACGTCTGGGGAATTTCCTCCATCATGGCGTAATGCTATTGTAATCCCAATACCAAAGCCTGGCAGGGATCATACAGATCCGTCTAACTACAGACCAATATCTCTTACTAGCTGTGTCTGTAAAACCATGGAACGTATGGTGAATAATAGATTAACTTGGTATCTTGAAACCAATAACCTAATAACCAGTATTCAGTGTGGTTTCAGGAAAAATCGTAGTACCATTGACCATTTGGTACGTTTAGAATCCTTCGTTAAAAATGCTATAGTAAATAAACAACATGCTGTATCAATTTTCTTTGATCTTGAGAAAGCTTATGATACAACCTGGAAGCATGGCATTTTGAAAGATTTGCATGATTTTGGTCTGAGGGGCCGTTTGCCTCTTTTTATATCAGAATTTTTAAAAGACAGACAATTTCAAGTCCGAGTGGGTTCAACCCTGTCTGATCATTACAATCAGGATCAGGGTGTCCCGCAAGGCAGTATTTTGTCTGTCACACTTTTTAGCATCAAGATCAATAGTTTATCCAAGGTTTTAAATGATTCCATTGATGGATCATTATTTGTGGATGATTTTAATATTTCCTGTCGTGGTAAAAATATGCATACAATTGAACGGCAACTGCAGCTATGTTTAAACAAAATAAATAAATGGTGTCTTGAAAACGGCTTTAAATTTTCTAAATCCAAGACGAATTGTATACATTTTTGTAGACAATGTAAGCCTCATAAGGACCCAGAATTATCTTTAAATGGCACCCCTATCAAAGTTGTAAAGGAGGCCAAGTTCTTGGGTTTAATTTTCGACTCTCATTTAACATTCTTACCAACACATTAAATCCCTTAAAGCTAAATGCCTGAAGGCACTAGATTTGCTAAAAGTTGTTTCAAATGCAAAGTGGGGAGGGGATCAAGCTACCCTCCTTCACTTATACAGATCATTAGTACGATCTAAACTTGATTATGGCTCCATCGTTTATGGTGGAGCATGTAAAAGCAACCTGAAACTTCTTGATTCTATCCACCACCAAGGTCTCAGACTTTGTCTTGGGTCCTTCAGAACCTCACCTGTTGACAGTCTCTATGTTGAGACTGATGAACCTTCTCTTACACAACGCCGTATAAAAATGTCTTTACAATATATCACAAAACTATGCTCTAACAAATCCAACCCTGCCTATAACTGTGTCTTCAATCCTCTTTATGAGGATTTGTATAGCAAAAAGACTTCACTTGTTCCACCTCTTGGGCTCAGAATAAAGCCGTGTATTGCTGCTGCTGGTATTGAGCTGGACAACGTATCTCCTTTCCGTCTTCTTTCCTCTCCCCCTTGGCAGTTGGTCAGGCCACAGGTTGACCTAACTTTAACATCATTTAAAAAATCAGAAACGAATGAATTACAATATAAACGAGAATATAATCAATTGAAACATAGATATAACAATTACAAATCCTTATTTACAGATGGGTCCAAGGACGGTGGCGCAGTTGCTTGTGCCACTGTCATTGGATCCAGAACAATATCTTCTAGATTACCAGATTGCAGCTCTATTTTTACAGCAGAAGCTAACGCCATATTAACAGCTCTTAAATATATTCAAAGACACCCGAAACGTAAACAGTATATAATATATTCCGACTCTCTTTCTTGCCTTCAGGCTATTAAAAATATTTCTTGTAAACATCCACTTTTAATTGAAATTATTGAATTGTATAATAATCTTGCTACTGGCCAATACGACATCGTCTTCTGTTGGTTACCCAGCCATGTAGGCATTTCTGGGAATGTGATGGCCGATCTTGCTGCCAAGGCAGCACTCAACAAATCTGTGACACCACTTCTTATTCCATACTCAGATTATAAAGCCACAATAAGATCTTTTATCCGTGAACTGATGCAGAAGAAGTGGGATACCCAGGTAGGTATAAATAAATTACATGCAATAAAACCTTATATCGGTTATACTTACTTGGGGTGTCAGTCCAGATTTGAGGAGGTCATTATGCGACGATGTCGCATTGGCCATACGAGGTATACTCACGGTTATCTATTAAAAGGTGAAGATCCTCCCTTTTGTATCCCTTGTGATGAAAGAATCACAGTCAAGCATGTCCTGCTTGACTGTATTGAATATTCCATCACAAGGGATAAATTTTTTACCTCACGAACCTTGAAAGATCTTTTTAATAATGTTAGCTCTCATTTAATTATTGCATTTTTAAAAGATTTAGATTTGCTAAATGAATTGTAAATAGATAAATATTTTATTCTTGGAAGTTTGAATTAGTAACTTAGAGTGTTAGTGGCTGTATCCTCGAGGGGGGTTAAAGCACTGTAAAATTATTGTCCTCCTGAGAGGGTACGTAAGTCCAAAAACATTTAAAGTACATCAAAGTATTCCACTGTTTCTAATCGTAGAATACGTGTCCTTTTAATTTATGGCTAGATTTTCTGAATTGCTAACGGCTGAAGGGATGATGTAAATCCAGCTAGGGTCCATGCAGGAAGCAAATGTACTGTAAGTCCCCATGGTCCCTAGCATGGTGATCTACCTTCTGTCGGTGGTGATATATAGCCCGTGTTTTATATTGTGTTGTCCTAATAGTGATCTTAGTTTTAACTTTCCAGACTAGTTTTAAATTGTGACTGTGATATTCTAGTTGTTTTACTGTCCTTTGCTGACAGGTTTATTTATGAAATATATATCATCCATTTCAGTGTTACATGTTCTCGTCACGATATGGCTGAAATATTGCCGATGTGACGTTAAATATTAACTCACTCACTCACTTGGGTTGTCAGTCCAGATTTGAAGAGGTAATCATGCGGCGATGTCGTATTGGCCATACTAGATATACTCATTCATACCTATTGAAAGGTGAGGATCCTCCGTTTTGCATCCCTTGTGATGAGAGAACCACGGTCAAGCATATCTTGCTTGACTGTGTTGAATTCTCCATCATAAGGGATAAATATTTCAATGTAAAAACAATTAAGGATCTTTTTAACACCGTAAGTTCTCATTTAATTCTTGGATTTTTAAAAGAAATTGATTTCATCTTTGAATTTTGATTATCATGTTCTGTAGATAGCTGTATTTTAATTCATGGTAGTTTAGATTAGTAACTAGAATTGTTAGTGGCTGTACCCTCAAAGGGGGTTGAAGTACCGTAAAATAATTGTCCTCCTGAGAGGGTACGTAAGTCCCAAAACATTTCCTGTACGTTTAGACTTCCACTGTTTTTAGTCGTAGTATATGTGTATTTTTGGCTAGATATGACTAAATTGCTAACAGCTGGAGGGATGATGTAAATCCAACTAGGGTCCATGCAGGTAGCAAAGGTACTGTAAGTCCCCATGGTCCCTAGTATGGAGATCTACCTTCAGTTGTTGGCAATCTATAGCCTGATTCTATATTGTATTGTCCGAATAGTGATATAAGTTTAATCATATTTGTGATATTCTAGTTGTTTTACTGTCCCTCGTTGACAGGTTTTTATAGTATCCATATATTTCACTTCAGTATTAAACGTTCTCGTCACGATATGGCTGAGATATTGCCGATGTGACGTTAAATATTAACTCACTCACTCACTCTTATCGATTACCTGATAACAGCTCCATTTTCACTGCAGAAGCAAACGCAATATTAACGGCTCTTCAATATATCAAAAGACATCCTAATCATGTACAGTATATAATTTTTTTCTGACTCTCTTTCTTGCCTTCAGGCTATTAAAAATTTGTCTTGTAAACATCCACTTTTAATTGACATAATTGAATTGTATAATGATCTTGCAACTGGCCAGTGCGACATCGTCTTTTGTTGGTTACCCAATCATGTAGGTATATCTGGGAATGGAATGGCCGATCTTGCTGCCAAGGCAGCACTCAACAAATCTGTGACACCACTTCTTATTCCATACAGTGACTATAAAGCCAGCATTAGAACTTACATTCGTGATCTGATGCAAAAGAAGTGGGACACCCAAGTGGGAATAAATAAATTGCATGCCATAAAACCTTATATTGGTTACACTCACTTGGGCTGTCGGTCCAGATTTGAGGAGGTCAATTTGCGGCGATGTCGTATTGGCCATACTAGATATACTCATTCATACCTTTTGAAAGGTGAGGATCCTCCGTTCTGCATCCCTTGTGATGAAAGAATCACAGTCAAGCATATCTTGCTTGACTGTGTTGAGTATTCCATCACAAGGGATCAGTATTTTAAGTCACACTCTATGCAGGATCTTTTTAGCAATATTAGTCCTCATTTAATTATTGCATTTTTAAAGGAATTAGATTTGTTAACTCAACTGTAAATAGATAAATATTTTAAAATTGGAAGATTAAAATAGTGCCTCAAATGGTTAGTGGCTGTACCCTCAAAGGGGGTTGAAGTACCGTAAAATAATTGTCCTCCTGAGAGGCTACGTAAGTCCAAAAACATTTGAAGTAAATTTCAGTTTTCCAGCTTTTTAATCGTAGAATAAGTGTGTTTTTACTTTATGGCTAGATTTGTCTAAATTGCTAACAGCTGAAGGGGTGATGTAAATCCAATTAGGGTCCATGCAGGAAGCAAATGTACTGTAAGTCCCCATGGTCCTTAGTATGGTGATCTACCTTCAGTTGTTGGCAACCTATAGCTCATTTTTATCTTGTACTGTCCTCTATAGATACATTGTTTTAGGTCTCTTCACTAGTTTTACCTTCTACTCTGTGATATCCTAGTTAGTTTTACTGTCCTTCGTTGACAGGGTTTTAAAATGTATGTGCTATCAATTCATTTGTATTTTTATAATTACTCATTCTCGTCATGCTATGGCTGCAATATTGCCGATGTGACGTTAAATTTTAACTCACTCACTCACCCATTCATCTGCAGCTGGTAAATAATCCTGCTCTGTGTCGCGTGTCTTACACAACTGTCTAATTTGCGAAAAAGTAACACATCGTTTCACGTCTTTCGTTGGTGAAAACCTGATAAACCTCTCATTGGTCACCCAAGATAGCACACCTGGCAACTAACTGTATGATGTCCGCTATTCTAAGTAATTTAGTTAACCAATAATGAGCAATCAATCGATCAACGCAAGGGTGATTAATTCTTTGAAGGGAGGATGTTGTTTTTACAATCGCACTTTACGACAGGGTGTAGTCATCTACACACACTACCTTTTGACAAAAGCAATTAATCAATCAGTGTGTTATCGGTTAATCCTTTGATCGATGTTGGTTTTTGTAACTCAGCTGATAAACCCCCTTGCATCACTTACATGCACATATTACATAACATACAATACATTTGCCATTACAGACCTTAATTTATAATGTTGAGTATTTACTCCAGACAGGAGAAATGCCAAATGGGAACCTTTGTTGAGTAACCTGAGTGGTGTTACTACTAATTATACCTGTTATAAATTCATGAATTGACCATCCAGAGAATGATGACAAATAACACGTGTAGGTTTACACCATCAAACGCGAGTTACAGCAAGGAAGATATAATCTCTGTGTGGCATGCATCCTGAAAACACTTATGGGCCGAAACTGTTTTGAGGATACCAACGGAATTTCGTTACATAAGTAATACACACAGGCACTTGCTGTGTACTTGGGTAAATAGGTGAAATAAGGGTTTTTTTGTTACGTAAGACAATTTTCAGATTTCTCTACCAAAGGCAAAGTCATCGTTTATTGTTTACGAATTCAAATAAATCAACTGTGTGTTTTTATTATCATAAATAATAAACCATTGTAGCTACCATAGCTACCAAACTTTACGTATGATATTTGCTATCACAGCTGAACCAACACTCAAAACGGCACCCGTGGCGAGCCACCTACTCGTGGTGGGTGCTGGGTAACGCCAAGAGCTCGCCGACACCCCCGTAGTGGACCCGGGGGGATATTTGGTCCACCAACCCGTTTGCCGTGGGTTGCGGCCCTGTGTCGGTGGAGGACGGGAGTCTGGGGGTTGAGAGCACTGGGAACCTGTAACCGCGTTCCCTTTGTTCAACACACCCCTTCGACCCTTACTTCACCTAGACGGGAGGTTGAATGGGCCCGGTTCAACCAATCGGCTGGTCATGCCAAGCCCTGTGTATGGACTGTTTACATGTCAATGCACACATTGTATTTGGAATTGTTTGATTTCGGACTTGGACTTATTATTACAGTGCAATGATTTGGAATTGGAAAAATGTTAATATGTATTTAAACTTTGCCTAGAGTCTTATGCCAGAAGGCGGTGGCTCATGGGCCAATCTGGTGGATTAGTTATTTATAATTCTTCCGCTAGAGTATATCATCTGAGTATCCTTGGTGCTGCAAGTCGGAGGCCCACTTGTTTTTAGCATTGTCCTTGTGATACTCCGTGGTGGGTGGGGAGCTCAGATGATGAACCATACTAAATTACCCATGGCTTACACAACCCCCCTAAAAAGAAACAAACGTCACCTTGACTATGATGATGATGATGACCCTCGACCGTCCAGCTCAATCGAATATGGGCCACGATTTCTCGTTATGGAAACTCTTGACAAATCACCTATTAAATTAAATCCTTTTGCAGTATCAAAAGGTATACAGGGTATTGCGGGTGAGGTCAGAAATGTCAGGCGATTACGTTCAGGCTCTCTCCTTATAGAGTGTAATCGGAAACAGCAATCCACCAACTTGATGTCTACCGAGTTGTTCGTTGGAGTTCCAGTATCAATTTCCGCTCACAGGACGCTGAATACGAGCAAAGGGATTGTCAGAGACAGAGATCGACTGTTTTCTGATATGTCAGAACTTGATATAGCGGCAGAAATGAAAGAGCAAGGAGTGATTTTTGTCAAAAGATTTACAACACGAATAAACTCTGAAACAAAACCTACTAATACTTATCTTTTCCATTTTTCTTCGCCAACCATTCCAAAATCAGTTAGAGCAGGTTATTGCAATCTCAGTGTTGATACCTATATTCCCAATCCACTGAGATGTTTCAAATGTCAAAAGTATGGACACGGTGTCACTACATGTACTAACTCGGTAACATGCGCTCATTGCAGTGAGAAAACTCATGTTACTGAGGATTGCAATAACAACATTAAAAAATGTGCAAACTGCTCTGGGACACATTCATCTTTCTCGAAACAATGTCCCATCTGGATTCAACAAATGGAAATAAACAAAATTAAGTTCACGCAAAATGTTAGTTTTGCTGATGCCAAGAAACTTGTTCTTTCCCCAACAGACCAGACCACTTCTTATGCCTCATTTACGAGAATACCCTCTGCCGCCAGTCACAAAGCAACTGTATCCACTTCGTCAATGGAGTGCCAAACTGATCTGACATGGGTGGATACAGAGAAACCTGAAATATACACACCCAACCAGTCGACCCAGACCGCTAAATCACTTCCAAAAACACTTGCTCCATTTCAATCACGGTCATCTTCTCAAGAACAATCGTCCTCATCATCACAGCCTATGCCTAAGCTTCAATCACAAAATAATGGGAAAGATATTACCAAAAATAAAATCAAAACCAAAAATGACATACAAAAATGTCAGAGTAGCAGAACCTCCAAAGGTTCAAATGACACCATCAAACTTTGGATCCTTAGAAGACATGGATGTGTCCGAAAACATCCAAAGTAGGGCACATAGCTTGTCACCCTCTAGGAAATCAAGGGGTAGATCCCCAATAAATCCCCCAAAGAAATAGTTTCTTCATATATTATTCAGTGGAATTGCAGAGGCGTAACGACTAATCTTCATGAGCTTCACCTATTAGTCCAAGACTTTACACCATCAGCATTCTGCTTGCAAGAAACGTATCTAAAGCAGACAAATACTTTTAACTTACGTCAATATAATGCATATCATCACTTTTCCCCACCTGGTGATAGAGCCAGTGGAGGATCTTCAATCCTTCTAAGACATGATGTTATTCACAGTCCTGTAAAACTCAAAACTAATCTTCAAGCTGTTGCAGTGCGAATGACTTTGAACATTACGCTTACTTTATGTTCACTGTACATTCCGCCTTCATCAACTCTTATGCAGGCTGATCTACAAACTCTCTACGATCAATTACCCAAACCATGTATTCTCATGGGTGATTTAAATGGGCACAACCCACTTTGGGGTGGTGTAATCACGAACACTAAAGGTCAGCTTCTGGAGGATTTCATTTCAAATAATAATTTATGTATATATAATGATGGTACCAATACATATTTACATCCTGGCACGGGAACATATACAGCTCTTGATTTGTCATTAACTGACTCCAACTTACTAAATGAATTCGAATGGTCAGTCCACAATGACCTCTGTGGAAGTGACCATTTTCCTACTATACTGAAATCTGTAACACCATCTGATGTTCCTCCATCATCAAGATGGAATTTTAAAAAGGCTGACTGGCCTTTATATGAAACGTTGTGTGCTGCCAGGCTTCAACCTGAATATTTTATTGATGTTCCTGACGCTATCAAAAGGTTTTCTGATGACCTAAAATCTATAGCTGATGAGTGTATACCAAAGTCCTCTGCACTTCCACACATAAGAAAACCATGGTTCAACGATGAGTGCAAACAAGCTAGGAAGGCAAGGAAAAAAGCAGAACATTATTTCCGTCGCCATCCTATGGTGCATAATTTAAATAAATTTAAAATTTTAAATGCTAAAGCACGGCGTACATTTAAACAGAACAAACGCCAATCTTGGCAAAATTATGTATCTAAAATAAATTCTCGGACACCCATGTCCAAGGTGTGGAACATGGTCCAGAAAATTAAAGGTAAAGGTTCTAAATCTACTGTCCATCATCTTAAACATGGAGATCAATTGCTTACTGATAAATCAGATATTGCTAATAAACTGGGTGAAACCCTTGCGCAAACACTCTTCCTCTTCGAATTATACACCTAAATTTCAGCAATATCAAAAACAACAAGAAAAGAAAAGTATTAATTTCAATTCTGCTAATGGGGAAGATTATAATGAAACTTTTTCTATTCATGAGCTCCATACTGCTCTTGATCAAGCTCATGACACTGCTACTGGAGCTGATAACATACATTATCAACTCCTGAAGCATTTACCAGAATCCTGCCTAGAAACTCTCCTAAATATTTTTGATGATATTTGGACATCGGGTAACTTTCCTCCCTCATGGCGTGACGCCATAGTAGTACCAATACCTAAACCTGGACGTGATCACACGGATCCGTCCAATTATCGACCTATTTCACTAACTAGCTGTGTTTGCAAGACCATGGAACGCATGATAAATAATCGACTTGTTTGGTACTTGGAAACTAATAACCTTATCACAGATATACAATGTGGTTTCCGTAAAAACAGAAGTACCGTCGATCACTTAGTGCGTTTAGAATCATTTGTTAAAAATGCACTAATTAATAAACAACATGCTGTGTCTATCTTTTTTGATCTAGAAAAAGCATATGACACAACCTGGAAATATGGTATTTTAAGAGATTTACATGATTTCGGTTTGCGAGGTCGTTTGCCTGAATTCATAGCCAATTTTTTAAATAACAGGCAATTTCAAGTGCGCGTGGGTTCTACCCTGTCTGATCATTACAATCAGGATCAGGGTGTTCCACAAGGCAGTACTCTGTCTGTCACTCTCTTTAGCATCAAGATCAACAGTCTATCTAAAGTTTTAAACGATTTAATCGATGGATTTTTATTTGTGGATGATTTTAATATTTCTTGCCGTGGTAAAAATATGCATACTGTTGAACGGCAATTGCAGCTGTGTTTAAACAAAATAGATAAATGGTGTCTTGAAAACGGCTTCAAATTTTCTAAATCTAAAACCAATTGTATACACTTCTGTCGTAAATACAAACCCCATAAGGACCCAGAACTATTTCTCAGTGGTACCCCAATCAAAGTGGTCAAGGAGGCCAAATTCTTGGGACTTATTTTCGACTCACATTTGACCTTTTTGCCGCATATTAAATCCCTGAAAGCCAAATGTCTGAAGGCACTCGATTTATTAAAGGTTGTTTCAAATTCAAAATGGGGAGGGGATCAGTCTACCCTTCTCCACTTATATAGATCACTGATCCGATCTAAACTTGATTACGGCTCCATCGTATATGGTGGAGCTTGTCAAAGCAACCTAAAACTACTTGATCCTGTGCACCACCAAGGCCTAAGACTTTGTCTCGGTTCTTTTAGAACCTCTCCTATTGACAGTCTATACGTCGAAGCTGATGAGCCTTCTCTCAACTTACGTCGTATCAAACTATCTTTACAATACATTACAAAATTAGCTTCAAATGAGTCTAATCCCGCATTTAATTGTGTCTTTAATCCTCTCTACGAGGATTTGTATACCAAAAAGTTTTCCCTTGTTCCGCCTCTTGGGCTCAGAATTAAGCCATTTCTTGCAGCATCTAGCATTGAGCTGGAAAATATAGCTCCTTCCCGTCTTCTGTCTTCTCCTCCTTGGCAGTTGGTTAGGCCACAAGTTGACCTAACATTAACATCACTTAAAAAATCAGAAACGAATGAATTACAGTATAAACAAGAATATAATCAATTGAAACGTAAATATAGCAATTATAAATCCTTATTTACAGATGGGTCCAAGGACGGTGACGCTGTGGCTTGTGCCACTGTTATTGGATCCAGAGCAATATCTTCTAGATTACCCGATAATAGTTCTATTTTTACCGCAGAAGCTAACGGCATATTAACAGCCCTTAAATATATTCAAAGACACCCTAAACGTAAACAACATATAATTTATTCCGACTCTCTTTCTTGCCTTCAGGCTATTAAAAATCTTTCTTGTAAACATCCACTTTTAATAGAAATTATTGAACTGTATAATGATCTTGCTACTGGCCAGTACGACATCGTCTTCTGCTGGTTACCTAGCCATGTAGGGATCTCTGGTAACACATTGGCTGACCTTGCTGTTAAAGCAGCACTCAACAAATCTGTGACACCACTGCTCATTCCTTACAGTGATTACAAAGCCACCTTTAGATGTTATATCCGTGACCTGATGCAGAGGAAGTGGGACACCCAAGTGGGTATGAATAAATTACATGAGATAAAACCTCACATTGGTTATACCTACTTGGGTTGTCAGTTCAGAATTGAAGAGGTTATTCTACGACGATGTCGTATTGGACACACTAGATATACTCATGCGTACCTGTTAAAAGGTGAGGATCCTCCTTTCTGTATCCCTTGTGATGAGAGAGTTACAGTCAAGCATATTCTGCTTGACTGTGTTGAATTCTCCATCACAAGGGATATGTATTTTTCAGTTACAACAATGAAGGATCTTTTAGCAGCGTTAGTTATCATTTAATTATTGGTTTTTTAAAAGAAATTGATTTTTTGACTGAATTTTGAGTAATATGTTTCTGTAAAAAGATATATTTTAATAGTTGGTAGTTTGAATTCGTAACTAGAATTGTTAGTGGCTGTACCCTCAAAGGGGGTTGAAGTATTGTAAAATTATTGTCCTCCTGAGAGGGTACGTAAGTCCAAAAACATTGATAGTAAATTTAAGTCTACCACTGTTTTTAATCGTAGTATTCCTGTTGTTTTAATTGTGGCTAGCATATTGTACACTCGCCAGCGGCTGAAGGGATGGTGTAAATCCAACTAGGGTCCATGTAGGTAGCAAAGGTACTGTAAGTCCCCATGGTCCTAGTATGGTGATCTACCTTCAGTTGTTGGCGATCTATAGCCTGATTTTATAGTGTATTGTCCAAATGGTGATGTTATTTTTAACTTTCCATACTAGTTTTAATTCCATTTGTGATATTCTAGTTGTTTTACTGTCCGTCGTTGACAGGTTTTATAGTAGACATATAATTGATTTTGATATTAGTTGTTCTCGTCACGATATGGCTGAGATATTGCCGATGTGACGTAAAATATTAACTCACTCACTCACCCAACACTCAAAACTACCTAAGTGAGTGAGTGAGTGAGTTTAGTTTTACGTCGCACTTAGCAATATTCCAGCTATATGGCGACGGTCTGTAAATAATCGAGTCTGGACCAGACAATCCAGTGATCAACAACATGAGCATCGATCTGCGCAATGGGGAACCGATGACATGTGTCAACCAAGTCAGCTAGTCTGACCACCCGATCCCGTTAGTCGCCTCTTACGAGAAGCATAGTCACCTTTTATGGCAAGTATGGGTTGCTGAAGGCCTATTCTACCCCGGGACCTTCACGGGTCCAAAACTACCTAAATATAAAGCTTTGCAATCTTCCGTACTGAAATAAATGGCTTGCTACGTGTCTGTAGACATCATATTTTCATGTATTATGATTAAATATCGAGGTTAAAACGCAGAAATAGGATCAAATTGAGTAACTATACCATCCAAGCAAAGTACACTGCTGGGATATTTTGTTACGATCAGACAAGGAATACCATGGATATTATTAAATAATGGCAGATGATGCGCAACCGGCCTCCTGACTCTTTTGGGTGAAGAAATTCTGCTAATATGGACAGGAGCCCAGTTCCTTTGTCCGTCACGGTCGAAGGAGCGGGCGCTGACCAATTTTCAGTTTCGTGCCGTAATTAGACCGTTGGCGAGAAACATTATTCGCTCCGCATCAGTGCCCCTTTAAGCTTTCTCTGTGATAGAGGCTGCTTCTTACAATCAACATGTTTTTTTATGTAACGAGTAGATTATTTACTTGTTTGTGTACACAACCAAGATTAGACTACTGCTCACGACCTCATACTCCAGGCATGCATACTGTTTCAAGCTCCGCGAACCTATTCACTGCGCATGCATTATGGGCGCAGCGCAGCACAACTGTTGAAACAACTTCTTCCCCCAGCGCTGGGTGAAATTTAGTGAATCGCTTGAACTCCGAATTCGCAGATTTTTTTTCCATCGCGGTTTTTTTTCTTTATAGGCTGAATTGGCATTTTCTATGATTTGTTTCGGTAACTGCATACCGAAAGGTATCAGAATCTGCAAAGTTGTGTTTTCCTTTTTTATGTGACCTTTTAGAAAGTTTCGTTCCATGAGATAACCTGTCAAAATAATACAACATATCAATAATGCCCTAAGCTCCAGGGTGGGCAGTTCTCTCTGGAGGTCTTGATGTTTCTTTTTCTTTGGGGCAGTGTCTGGCCAGCACTATGTTGCACCATGTTCAGTTTATTAATTTGCGTCCCCAGTCCAACAGGAAATTTATCACCTCGAAAACGTTGGAATGGGTTTTTCGAACAAGTTACTTTAACCTCCCATGCCAACCTCTTACCTGTTATTTGCCCAAGGCACATTTCTGTCATGGAGTTCCATTCCTGAAGGTTGTTGTTTAGTTATGTTAAATATAGCAGTATGTGTTAACTGCAACTAGCCCGTGTACAACAGGTGTAGTCCCACGAAGCCTAAAATTATTCAGTTAGGTACAGTTCACTCGGCTTATTGGACTTCATGCCTCAATGATTTTATGGGATTATGGTGGATTGTTGCTTGGCTGACCACAGAAAGGAAGAATCAACAGAAACAACAGAAATAGAATATGATTGTAAAGTATTTCAAAAGGTGACCTATCCCATCTGTATCACTGGTACTGTTGGTAAAGGTTGGATCGACCACATGATTCATAGCAACATATACTGTCATGTGTTATGTTATCACAACACAATCTGTATCATTTAGCATATTATCAGAGGTGACAAGGTGATATTGTTTATGGTATTGTTATTCACTGTTTCCAAACACAAAATAAGTGGGATACTGAGTCAGAATTCTTTTCTAAACAGCTTGCGCATAGTGAAAGAAACACCCATGCTTCTTCACTCCACCGAGCACTGTGGTAAGAGCATCAGTATCCTACCCGTAACAGAGTGACCACTCTCCACTGAACAGTGGTCTGTCCCACTCTCATTTCACGCCTCAATTACCTCATTAATTATGTCCAGGGGTCAAACTGTAATTAGCCTTTGGGATTTACTAGGTGTGAATTTGAGGCCTTGCGGACCGTTTTACCATCACCCACCAGTTATCTCCCGTTGTGGATCTTTACAAGTTGTAAATGTCTTGTAAACATCATCTTTCCAAGCTTGTAAATGTCTTGTAAACATCATCTTTACAAGAGATTTACAAGCTTGTAAAGGTGAACTTTTTGTCTAGTGCAACGTACAGGCTGTCAACAGGTGAAGTTCGAAATGAGCCAAGACAAAGTCTAAGACCTTGGTGGTGAACAGAATCTAAAAGTTTTAGGTTGCTTTTGCAGGCTCCATCATATACAATGGAGCCATACTCAAGCTTTGACCGGATCAGTGATCGATAGAGTTGCAGGAGGTTAGCTTGATCCCCTCCCCACTTAGAATTTGAAACAACTTTCAACAAGTCAAGTGCCTTCAGGCATTTAGTTTTGAGGGATTTGATATGTGGTAGAAACGTTAAATGCGAGACAAAAAGTATTCCCAAGAACTTGGCCTGCTTTACAACTTTTATGGGAGATCCATTCAGAAACAGTTCAGGATCTTTATGCGGTTTATATTTTCTACAAAAGTGTATACAATTAGTTTTGGTTTTAGAAAATTTCAAGACACCATTTATTTGTTTTATTTAAGCACAGCTGCAGTTGCCGTGCAATAGTATGCATATGTTTACCACGACAAGAAATATTAAAATCATCCACAAATAACGATCCATCAATTGAATCGTTTAAAACTTTGGATACACTATTTATCTTGATGGTAAAAAGTGTGTGACAGACAGAATACTGCCTTGTGGAACACCCTGATCCTGATTGTAATGATCAGAAAGGGTAGAACCCACTCGGACTTGAAACTGTCTGTTATTTAAAAAGTTGGCTATGAATTGAGGCAAACGACCTCGCAAGCCGACGTCATATAAGTCTTTCAAAATACCATATTTCCAGGTTGTGTCATATGCTTTTTCGAGATCAAAAAAGATAGACACAGCATGTTGTTTATTGATTAGTGCATTTTTAACAAATGATTCTAAACGCACTAAGTGATCGACGGTACTTCTGTTTTTACGGAAACCATATTGTATATCAGTTATAAGGTTATTTGTTTCCAAGTACCAAACAAGTCGATTATTTATCATGCGTTCCATGGTCTTGCAAACACAGCTAGTTAACGAAATCGGGCGATAATTGGATGGATCGGTATGATCACGTCCAGGTTTAGGTATGGGTACTACTATGGAGTCACATGATGAATGAAAGTTACCCGATGTCCAAATATCATCAAAAATATTTAGGAGAGTTTCTAGGCAGGATTCTGGTAAATGCTTCAGGAGTTGATAATGTATGTTATCAGCTCCCGTAGCAGTATCATGAGCTTGATCAAGAGCAGTATGGAGCTCATGAATAGAAAAGGTTTCATTATAATCTTCCCCAGTTTATTAGCAATATCTGATTTATCAGTAAGCAATTGATCTCCATGTTTAAGATGATGGACAGTAGATTTAGTACCTTTACCTTTCTGGACCATGTTCCATACCTTGGACATGGGTGTCCGAGAATTTAATTTAGGTACATAATTTTTCCAAGATTGGCGTTTGTTCTGTTTAAATGTACGCCGTGCTTTAGCATTTAAAATTTTAAATTTATTCAAATTATGCACCATAGGATGGCGACAGAAATAATGTTCTGCTTATTTCCTTGCCTTCCTAGCTTGTTTACACTCATCGTTGAACCATGGTTTTCTTATGTGTGGAACTGCAGAGGACTTTGGTATACACTCATCAGCTATGGAGTTCAATTCATCAGAAAAATATTTAATAGCATCGGGAACATCAATAAAAAGTTCAGGATTAAGCTTTTCAGCACACAGTGTTTCATATAAAGTCCAGTTAGCCTTTTTAAAATTCCATCTTGACGATGGAGGAACATCAGATGAAGTTACAGCTTTTAATATAGTAGGAAAATGGTCACTTCCACAGAGGTCATCGTGGACTGACCATTCGAATTCATTAAGTCGTTCTGAATTTGTGAGTGACAGGTCAAGAGCAGAATAGGTCCCTGTACCAGGGTGTAAATATGTGTTGGAACCATTATTATAAATACATAAATCATTGTCAGAACAAAAGTCCTCCAACAAGTTGCCTTTAGTGTTTGTAGTTACACTACCACAGAGTGGGTTGTGCCCATTTAAATCTCCCATTATAATACAGGGCTTCGGGAGTTGGTCATACAGGGCTTGAAGATCAGTTTTGGCAAACACCGAAGATGGCGATAACGTTTTGTCTGACTAGAACGGATGACCCACCAGTGGCTCTATCACCCGGAGGTGAAAAAGAATGATGTGCATTAAAATGACGAAGGTCAAATGTATCTGTTTGTTTTAAATATGTCTCTTGGAGACATATCGCTGAAGGTGTAAAATCCTGGACTAATAGCTGTAATTCATGTAAATTAGTCCTCAATCCTCTGCAGTTCCACTGTACAATATTAGTGGAATAAATTATCTTTTGGGGGGATTTATTGGGGATCTACCCCGCACTCTTTTGGAGGGCGACAAGCTATGTGCCCTAGAATAGACATTTTCAGAAACGTCCATGTCTTCAAGAGACCCATATTTATTGAGCAATTGAATTTCATTTTCTGACCCTTTAGGACCTCTGCCACTTTGTTGTTTTGAAGCATCAGGCTTAGGCTTAGATTCACCTTTTGCAGTTTGTTGTTTATCAGCTGTAGATTGAGATTCAGTGCGTGAATGTGAAGACGATTTGTGATCAGAAGAAGACTTTGATGTTCCAGGAAGTGATTCCTCAGTCTGGGATGACATAGCTGGGTATAGAAGTTGTGGAAAGTCTCTGTTGACCCAAGTCAAGGTAGTTTGGCAACTTGTAGATGATTTTGTTATTTTCGAGCTGCGTACAGATGGTGTGTTTGCTATTGTAGCATAACTCTCTGTAAGGTCAGACCTCTTCACCAGTTTTTTTGCCTCAGAAAACGAGACGTTTTGGGTAAACTTTAGTCTGTTTATTGCCATTTGCTCTTTCCAGATTGGACACTGTTTCGAAGAAGAAGAATGGTCGCCTGAGCAGTTGGTGCATTTTTTAAAATCACTGTCACAATCTTATGTTGTGTGTGTCTTCTCACCACAGTGAGCACACACAACAGACAATGTACAGGTATTTACACCGTGTCCATATTTCTGGCATTTAAAACATCTGAGTGGGTTTGGGATGTACGTTTCAACTTGGATATTGCAGTAACCTGCCTTCACTGATTTGGGAGCATTTGGTGATGAAAAAGAAAACAGATAAGTATTCGTTTGGACTGTTTCATTGTTTTTTCGGGTTGAAAAGTGCTTCACATACAGCACACCTTGATCTTTCATTTCACATGCTATATCAAGTTCAGTCATGTCAGCAAACAATCGATCCCGATCTCTCATGATACCTTTACTCGTGTTCAAGGTCTTGTGAGCAGAGACCGTGACCGGAATACCCACAAAAGATTCAATACCCATCAAGTTGGTTGCTTGTTGTTTCTTGCTGCACTCAATTAGTAAGGCACCCGAACGTAAGCGTCTAATGTTCTTAACATCTCCTGCAATACCTTGAATACCCTTGGATACTGCAAAAGGGTTCAGCTTTAATGGTGTCCTGTCAGGAGTCTCAACAACAAGGAAACGTGGCCAATACTCAATCGATAGAGACCGTTTGTGGTCAGTATCAACAGGATCAATTTCAAGTGGACATTTTTTTTTTTTTTTTTTTTTTTTTGGGGGGGGGGGGGGATTTCATAAGCCATGATTGGTGTCATATGGTTCATCATCCGAGGTCCCCACCCACCACGGAGTATCACAAGGACAGTGCTAAAGCAAGCGGGCCTCCAGCTTCCAGCACCAAGGATACCCGGATGATATACTCCAGTAGAAGAATTAGAAATAATTAGTCTACCAGATTGGCCCATGGGCCATCGCCTTCTGGCATAAGACTCTAGACAAAGTTCAAAGCAACATAATTCAACATCAAACATGTTTTAGACATTAAAGCCAAGATCAAAATCAATCAAAATCAGTTCCAAATCATACTTGTGCAATGATAAATAAATTTATAGTCTATGCACAGGGCTTGGCATGACCAGCCGATTGGTTGAACCGGGCCCATTCAACCTCCCGTCTAGGTGAAGTAAGGGTCGAAGGGGTGTGTTGAGCAAAGTGAACACGATTACAGGCCCCTAGTGCCCTCAACCCCCAGACTACCGTCCTCCACCGACACAGGGCTGCAACCCACGGCAAACGGGTTGGTGAACCAAATATCCCCCCGGGTCCACAACGGGGGTGTCGACGAGCTCTTGGCATTACCCAGCACCCACCACGAGTAGGTGGCTCGCCACGGGTGCCTCAATACATGTAGACATGCAGGAACATTCATGTAGACATGCTGGATCGTTACATATAAACATGCTGGAATCTACAAGTAGACATCCTGGAATGTACATGTAAACATTCTCCAATGTACATGTAGGCATGCTGGAGCGTTCTTGTAGACATAATGGAATGTACATGTAGACATGCTGGATCGTTGCATGTAGACATACTGCAATGTGCATGTAGGTATGCTGTAGCTTACATGTTGACATTTTTGAACGTTACATGTAGACATGCTTTATTGCTAGATTTAGAAATGCTGGAATGTACATGTAAAATGCTGGCATGTGCAGTGTGGATTGTTTCATATAGACAAGCTGTTATGTGCATGTAGACATACTGCAATGCACATATAGGCATGCTAAAGTTCTCATGTGGACATACCGGAATGTACATGTAGACATGCTGGAACGTTCTTGTAGACATGGTGGAACGTTACATGTAGACATTCTGGATTAATACCGGTAGGTATGCAGAAACATCTATGTAGACATGTTGGAATCTACATATAGACTTGCTGGAACGTACATGTAGGCATTCTGAAATGTAGGTATGCTGGAACGTACATTTAGACATTTAGGAATGATACATCAAGACATGTTGGATCGTTACTTAAAGACATGATGGAAGATTCGTGTACATATGCTCTATCGTTATATGTAGACATGCTGGAATGTACAATGTGGATTGTTACATGTAGACATGCTGGAATGTACATGCAAACATGCTGGTGACTTCATGTCGACATGCTAGAATGTACACGTAGGTATGCTGGATCGTACATGTAGATTTTTTGGAACTTTACCTGTAGACATTCTGGGACATATCTGTAGACATGCTTGATCGCTACATATAGACATATTTTAATGTACATGTAGACATTCTGGTACGTTTCGTGTAGACATGCTCAATCGTTACATTTGGAACGTTTCATGTCGACATACTGGAATAGAGATGTAGACATGCTGTAACGATTCACGTAGATATTTTATAACATTGTTGTAGACGTTGCGGGATCTTTACATGTAGACGTGCTGGAATGTAGATATGGACACGCTGCTATATACATGTACACATGCTAGATCTTTACTTTGAGATATTCAAGAATGTAGATGTAAACATGATGGAATGTAGACACTGGAACATTACATGTAGGCATGCTGGAGCGTGTTGGATCGTCACATGTATACATGTTGGATCGTTACATGTTCGAAAGTACATGTAGACATTCTGGAACGTTACATGTAGACGTGCTGGAACATTCATGTAGACATACTTGAATGTTCTTGTAGACATGCTGGAATCTACATGTAGACATGCTGGAGGGGTCATGTAGACATTCTCGAACGTAGCATGTAGACATACTGGAAAGTTACATATAGACATGCTTGAATCTACATGTAGACATGCTGGAACCTTCATATAGACATGCTGGAAAGTTACATATAGACATGCTGGTATCTACATTAGTAGTATATACAATGGGGGTTTTAAAACACTTTCAAGAAAAGTCTCTACAAAGCCTTATTTAGTAAATAAGGCTTTGGTTGGATCCTTAGCCCTTGCTACTATTACCCCTACTACTTAACGTGTGTTGGAGGTAACACTGTGCCTATGTCATGTTTATATCGATGAAACAGTTTAACGTGAACCGCCTACGATCACTTTGGTGTTCGTAATAAAGGCTTGCTGGGCTTTTTGTATCCCCTGTTCTATGTACTTTTTTTTCTCGTCCTCGCTGATAGCAGACTTACGAGACTTGGACCGAATATCTTGTTTCATTCCGTTATATTTTGTGAGTTCAGAGAGGATTGAACGAAACTCCTCTTCTGAGATCTTACTATCAGAGAGTGCCGTGGAAATACGCTCACTCACTGTGTTCAGCTTTGCTTCGGCCAGAACCCTGATCTCGTCGTGTTTCAATGCCTTACGATGCAGTCTGCGTGATACTAACTTAAGCGCCAACCCTGCCAACCCTGCCACCCCAGCTGTTATTTCAATACCTAGCACTATAGGTGCGGCCACGATGGTAGCCAACAACCCAACACCTGCCGCCCCTAGTCCCATGCTGGTTGCCATAAGGGTAGTGTCAGCCCCGTCCACGATATTGAAAGCTCTATGGTACTTTTTACATAGTGCTTTCCGCGTGTCACGGTCTTGTTCTAGTTGGCGTTTCACATCACATAACTGCCTCAAGCGGAACCCATCTACGGTTTCCAGCGTCTTCGCTACTTCCTCTACGACTGGGTACAGACCCATCCTATAATATATATTTTGAAAGATATTTTAATTGGGTTTCAGTTAAAAGTCTATCAATGAATTTGAAGCCTACAAGATCTAGACTACTACTCAGGGTAATAGGTGAGAGGCTAATATACCTTTCTGTTGTAATCAAAACCCCACTGAGACTTATTAAGTGGTTTATAGAACCCCCGTAGGTATCCTGTTGTATAACAATACGACAATATTGGTCTAGGTGTTCGTCAAACCAGTGTATTGACACCCCGGGTAAAATTTGGTGTGCTCTTGAGGTGTTTTCATTGTCTAAATAGAAAAAGAAGACTTCTACGATGAGTGTGAAAGGGGCTAATATTCTATCAAGATATCTGCTATAAGCATTATTGCTAAATGTTAATTTATTTTTTCCTACAGACTTTAACTTATGTTTTTCGATACCAATAGTTATCATGTATAATTTACTCTCCGGAATGAAATCCCCGACCCAGATACCGTTGTTCCTAATCTTAGAGATCAATACATCTGCGCCTAATGTGATATAAGGTGAGGCGAGTGTTAAGTTGATCAGCCATTTGGGCTCTTTTAAATCTGGTAACGGCACCTGTCTGTACACGTTGTCTTTGAAGTGCAGGATGTATAATTCATCTTCCTCACCAGGCTGATCGAATCCCTCCGTATCTCCTAGGTCGTTAAGCGTAGTGTTGGGATGACTGGTCATTATTATACTATTACGATATAATTTCCAACTGGTTTTCTGATAATAATTCAGGGGTGAACTTCATACCCATGAAGTGTATGTTGTCAGGCAGGAAGATCTTGGTTAGTGATATCTTGTTTTCCACGATCACGTTGACCCCCTGCAGACTGGTGTTGGAGCCGACACTCACCCGCACGTAAACGTTGCAAACTTGATACTGGTGTCGTTTCACCCACCCGAGTTTGATCCCCTTCACGATCTCGACATCATTCCCCGATGGTTCCCCTAGGTAGACTTTGATGATCAGTGTTGAGTTTGCCGGTAGACTCTCTAGTATACTGACCACGCCTTCGAATTCAGACACCAACTGCAATGTCACGTTTTGTATGGCCGGTTTACTCGATAGCATGTGGGCTGCCATAGTGTTGAGTGGGCTGACGACTACGCTACGTCTCTGAGTTGGGACGTAAGCCACGAGCAGGGTTCCATTGTTCACGACTTTGTTTAGGTGGTTGTCTTTGTTATCAGTAAACACGTAGGGGGAGCCGAGTTTAATATTGAGAAACCAGTCGTTATCGGGTAACAACACCCACTTGTCATCTTCGGTGAAGACGAGCATATATGGCTTGTTTCGGGCGACGGTAGTGCTCTCAACATCGTCTAAGTCGAACAGTTTACCCCCGAACGATGGGTATATCATCCAGTTATTATTACCGGTGTTGACAAGGGCGTACTTAGTGTTGATTGTTGCTCTTGTGGTATCTACTATATCACTTAGGGTTCCACCGGAGGGGACTTCAACGCGTTTGTAAATGTTGTTTTTCAGTTGCAAGGCATACGATTTACCATCTACTCCGGGAGCGTCGAAACCGCGCGTGTCTCCGAGGTCGGAGATCCCGATATTGACGCATTTTTTCACTCCGGGCCCTTGTGCGCTGGTCATTTTACATGAAGCGTTAAGCTGAGGTATCCTATATTTACAGGATTATGATTTATATCTAACACCGATATTATCAGCTCAGGTATGTTGCCCTGGGTTAATCTCTTATACTGCCGTGGTGAAAACGACTCGGTTCTACCGTCGTTGTATTTCTCAGTTTTCACCGGCACTGCTCTCAGTATAGTGGAAGGGTGACCTCCTTGAATGTTGTACATTGTGCTCACCTGACCGAGATGAATGTACAGCTCTCGGTACGGTACTAGGTCGGGTAACTTCGTGCCTGTGACGGTTGTTGTTGGTTTTATCTCGTCAGGAGACATACCGAGTATCCTCGCTAATGGTCGGCCGAGCCTCAAGGAGGTTCTTCCGTTGTTGATTAACACCACTGTGCCGTTTGAGTCGTTCATCTTGAGTTCGGCTCCCAGGGGTTTGAAGACCTCGTCGTTTAGAGAGCACACGCTGTAGTAGCCGTCAGTTATCTGGCTGCGAGTTCCACTGACGAACAGCTTATTGTTGCTGGCGTTGATGTTAGTCCATTGCGGTAGGTAGGTGATATCGCAGAGTGCGACTTCGAGTTGACCTGACGTGTTATCGATCGCGTGCGTCAGCTGAACGGCCTCACCGCTCGTTATTCCTGGAAGTGTTATGTACATATTATAATATATAAATTATATATTATAATATGGACTTAGCACACTTGAAAATCGTGGTGAATGCAGATGGTACGGGGTTTAAAACAACCTTTATTAATATCTTTGAAAACTATATCGTGACCGTTAATAACGCGCAGGCGGTGGTAAACTGGAATCAAAACCCAATGCAGTTTTGGCAGAACCAACTCAACTTTGCTGTGTGGTGTGCGACGACAGGGTCGGGTGTGACACTAGACTACGGTATAGACGAACTGAGTAAGGCAGTCATTTTGTTTCATATTTATTATCAAACGAGACGAATATTGAAGGAAATAAGTGCTCCTCTTCCCCAAGATAAAGCGTGGAGTATGACGAATAACCCCTATGATAAACGCGCTTATGAACGTGTTTGTGGGGAGTTTGAGATTCCAACGAATAAAGACTTTCGCCTTCCTGGTGTGAACCATGGTCTCGGTATAGTTCTCGTGTACTTCTACAGGTCCGGAACATATAGGGCCGGTTCTGCAGATGGTACATACAAACCAAGCCGTCATACATTTACAGGTCCCACAACGAATGAAAAGATCCATGTCAGCTGCATAAAGCAAACCAATCCTGATGCAGCCACAGCCTGGACTAAAATGATCTCAAAAACATCGAAAGAATTCACTCGTGCTGGTACAATACGCTTGAACGACTCGATTCGAACGTACGTGTGGGCGCTGTTGGGTGCGCAGTCGATGACGCGTTCCAACATCCTCGGTAAGGGAACTGCTTACGACGCTCAGAAACAGTTCGTTGTCAACGTTGATGATGCTATCAATTCTCCAGTTGATCTCCCGCGGGCCATCACCCGTTACCAAAACGTGTTAGAATACGCCAGATCGAAAGTCAATTACGTGTTCGGCGTGGGGCTGTACATGGCTCCGAGTGATATGCAACTGAGAGTAAAAAAAGTGGTGGGTTATAACAACAAAATAGTCATAGCCACGGCGGATCAAAAGTTGGGTATCAACACCGATATTAACACCCCCTATATCCCACACATCCCACCACGTGAAACGGGTATAGTGGCGCCGCCCCCGGAGTCTAAAGTTCATGTGGGGGTACCCCACACACACACCCATATTCAGGCCTCCAATCATATTGATAGTAAAACGGCCCTGGTGGTTGGTGGGGTAGCTTTGGGGCTTATTTGGTTAAAAATTTCTTAGCCGCTACGTACACCAGACCCGCCACGGTGACGATGGCTGCCCACAGGTTTTGACTGAGCCACGTGGCAGTTTTAGCCAGAGCGCCCAACAACCACGAGACGATGCTACCCAGGATGCCGGGAAGGGCTTCGGCGGCTTTACCAGCCAGTTTAGCTAGGCCTTCCCCGAGTTTTTTTATCCAGTCTTTAACACCACCGCCGCCGGCAGGTGTGGGAGTTCCCCCGCCGCCGGCAGGCCCCACAGGGGTACCCCCTGTCAGTGACACCACCAGGGTTGATATGATGAAACCCAATGCAGTCAGAATGCTGGCGATGGTGATCCCTTGCTCCCGGAACAATATCCGAATCCTGTCTGCTAACGTGGTGTCTCGGTGGAGGACTTGATTGATGGTTTCCCGCACCCGGTTGGTCTGGGATCTAAGCTTTTCTTTGTAGCCGGACGCTGTCTCCAACCAGGTCTGCCTTTCATCTTCCAAATTACGTATTCGTTCCTCGATGGTGGCTTTCATAGACTCCTCCTCAGTTTCACCGAGTTTTTCCTTTTCATAGGCGATGTGGTCGTCTATCTCACTCATTTTGGCCGTGCTTTTCCAGAGCTGACCACGAATGGTTTGCATCAACAGGTCCAACCCCTTCAGTTCCCGAAAGGTAATTTCGAGACCCGGGAAGGGCTTGTTCTTGTAGTCGGCCAACACCTTTTCAATATCATAAGTCATGTTTTGATCCGATGTGGCGTCCCTGATGCCTTCCAGACTTTGAACTAACTTCGGAGGATACTGCTTAGGTCGCGCGTCACCGTAATCTATGAAGCCTAGTTCATCGCGGACAAAGTTACTCCCATGTCGACTGCTCAGTGTTGATAAAGCAAGCGGTTCTCTCGTGCGTTTATGCACGAGATCGATCTCCGGGTGAGCCTTCAAACGCAGCGTGCCATTGCTATCGAGGGTAAACCTGGAATAGTTCCTTCCCAACGGCTTGAGTTTGGATTTATTTTCAACTGCGTTGTAATAATCGTCGACGGCGCCCTCCATGAGTGAGCCACCTTGCGAGAATGAGGTCTCCTGGTCATCATTGAATGCCTGGGCACTATCGTCCCACATATCATCCATAGGTATGTCTTCATCCATTAGTATTAAAAATATATTTCCTTTATATAACAATGTACGGCAGAAAATTAGGCGCCAGAGCCGTGCGCCAGTCGGTGACCATCACCAACAATCCCAGCAAGATAGACCAGAATCAAACTCTGCTGGTTAGATTTCCAAACCTTGGTGAGAATGACCTCATTGTACCAGGCACTGTTCGACTGGCGTTCAATATCACGTTGACCTCCGACAACGACAAACGTGAGCTAGTGCGGAACGTGGGTCGAGCTATCATCAAGAAAACGACCGTCAAGATCAGCGGTAACGAGGTGCTGAGCATCGACGACAGCGACGTGTTTCACTGCTGCGGGGATCTCTGGAAAAGCGAGGGAGAACGAGTCAATGATGTGTACCAGGGTATCAGCAAATCAACCCGGTCGCGCATAGGGTATGCCTTCACGCAAGACCAGTTAGACAAGCTATCGGACGGTGAAAAGGCCATCGCTTGAGCATACGGGAATCGATTCTGCGTGCCGCTCGACTTCGAGTTGCTCACGGGACACGCGCCGTTTTACCAGGCCGCGCTGGGTGATAGGCTCGAATACGAGCTCACGTTTAACGACTATAGCAAAGTAGTGCGTACGCCGAACGGTGATGAGGCCAGTTATGCCATAGACAACATCTCTCTGGAGTTCAACATGGTCACTAGCCCGGAGCTGGCCAGGCAGGTTCGAAGTCAGTACTCTGGGAAGATGGCTATCCTGTACGATCGCGTACTGAGGCATAGATCAGTCGTGCGAGATAAGAGCGACACTGTGTGGAATATCAACCTGAACGTGCCGGCGCGATCGATGAAAGGTATCCTGGTCGTCCCCGTGGAGGATTACGAGCCATTCCGGAGGGACAGCGAGAAGTTTTTCAACCCCGAGATTGAAAAGGTGGAAGTGACCATCGAGGGCGTGCCCAACCAGCTGTTCAGTCATGGTATGAGACCACACCAGCAGTGGGATGAGATAAAAAAGCTACCAGTGGGGGATTATATAACAAAGGACCTGGACCTAGGCTCCGTGCAGATCGGTGAATACCTGACCACCAAGTACGCCCTATGGTTGGACATGCGATCCACGGATGATGATAAACTGCACGGTAGCGGGCGTCATATAGATAACGGCAGCGAAGGGATAACCATCCAGATTACTAAGAAGGCTCAACCTGCTGGTAAGTTGAAATTATATCTGTACGTTATTATGGACGCGCAACTTAATATAGACAATGGGAGATTCGTGCAAGCCATCTATTGACCTGCCCACTGACCCACACTGCGCCATAGTGTGCGGGCAGACTGGCTGTGGGAAGACCGTTTTCGTGTTGGATATGTTGGAGGGTTACTACAAGGATGTGTTCGATAACATCGTTATCATGTGCCCTACTCTGAGCATGAATAAAACGTACGCGCGACCTTGGGTGATGACGGACCCGGACGTACACAAAATCGACCCTGGAACACGCCTGCAGGACTGGTTGAAAGCTCTTCACGAGAAATTTAAAGGGGAACCGACGCTGTTTATACTGGACGACTGCAGCGCTAATCGCGAGATAACAAAAAAGAGAGACATGCTATCGTACCTGGCCTTCTCCGGCCGGCATGCAAATCACAGCGTCTGGGTGCTAACGCAGAAGTTCAACTCGGTGTTGAAAGACCTCAGGGAGCAGACGCGATGGGTGGCCTTATTTCACTGCAAGGACAGGGATTCGTTCGAGGAGTGTTTGAGAGAGAACGATGTGATGAGCAAATTAGAACGGGAACGGGTGAAGAAACAGCTCGCTGAAACTAAACACGCTAAGCTCGTGCTCAAGACCGACCAACCAGTAGCATATAGGGTGTGCTAAAGCTAAGCAAAGCTAAGCAGAGCTAAGCAAAGCTAAGCTAAAGCTAAGCAAATGCTAAGTATAGCTATGATATTTGAAGTGTTTGTCGTGTGCAACTTAACCTTCATTTCTCTGTGTTTTTTCTGCATCGGGTATTATATAGTTAAAACTAAATCTTACTTGTTATATTATAAGATGGAGTGTGAGGAATTGCTCGAACAATTGTTGGTGGAGGGTTCCCCCACTGATGATAAGCGAGAGAAACTGGTGGCGTTGGCTGTTGGCGGCAAAGCCAAACATTACTTTGGAGACTACACTCCGGATAAAATTCACAAAATGTCAGCCGAAGAAATCGATAAGCTGTACGCTAGATACGAGTCCCGGCTCGGAGCAGAAATGACAAAGACAATAGGATCGGCTATGACCCAGATATACACCGGTATTGTGTCATACTTCCTTCCCATTCCACCAGAGCGCCGACTTTACCTGTGGAAGGACCTCGAGAAAGACCCTTTTATCGAACACGCCGTGAGCTCTATCAGCTGCGGGCTGTACCACAAATATGGTATGTTGTTGGCTCCAGTGACGGCGGCGATTATCACGGCAAAGCATTGTCAATTTGAGAGAAAAAATAATAATAATAGTATAGATGGATGATGCTCCCGAGGTGACGGTGGGGGTACCCCCCACAGTGAGGGAAACCCCTCCCGAGGTGACGGTGGAGACCAGGGAACCAGTGGGGGAAGTGACCCATTCACAGGAACCCCCAACAGTAACCAGGCAGAAGAATCCTAAGAGAGTAGCTGCCGGTAAAAAACGGTGGTGTAACCAACATAAAATTATTACAGTGACCAACCCAACCCGACTGTTGTTGGTTGTAGGCGTAACTGCTGCCTTGGCTATCTCGTGGTTATATACACGTGAGGGAAACCCTCACCGTGAGGTGGTACCCCCCAACAGTGAGGTGGTAACCCCCACTGTCGACCCGCATATCATGTTATAATTTAAAATATTTTTATATATACATAATGTCTGAGGGGAAAACGTTCGTCAACGACGCATACCACGCCACAGTGGTCGCCAGTCTAGCAGTAGGGTACGCTCGGTTGACTAAAATGGTGCTTAAACAACCAACTATCAAGCTAGATTTCAACCTGCAGGATATGGGTATGCTCATAATGAACCTTGGTATGGCGATGGCCACAAAAGACATCCTAGTAAAACAAGGGATAATACCTGAAAATATAATGAAATAAATATAGGATGGCCACGATAGCTATGATGGTCGGTGGGGCGTTAGTGAATGCCCTGGCATTTTCCGGGAGTAATTTCCTCTTCTCGAAACTACGAGATGATCACGCGGCTGAAATACAGGAAGAAAGGAAGCGGCACGATCTCGCTACTGAGAACTTACAAAAAGCACAGGCCGAGTACACTAAAAAACGCCTCCAGAGGATCGATTTTATTAACGAACAACTCCAGCGTGAAAACCATGCCGTTCAAACATTCAACGATGTCGATGAAGCAATGAAAGAATACTACCTACTAACTGGTAAACGATTGGAACCGCTCAATAAACCCACACTCGCTCAGTACTACACACCATCCAAGGGACAAATGAATCGTGAACTGGGCTTCATAGTGTTGGGTATAGCAGCTACTGCGTTGGTTGCGAAGCAATTAAATTAAATACCTATATAAGTAAACATGAGACCCGCTCCATACCGATCCGAATACATACTTATGGGGAGGACCGAGGCCTGTGGTAGGAAATGCAGGAATCAGGGGTTCTGTTGTTTCCATATGGGAAGTCCTAACTACACGTGTTCTGTGTGTGGTATCAGGGTTAAAGGACACTACTGTCTATGTAAAGCTCACGGAGCGAACGTAGTCAGACATCAACTCATCTACGAGAATAAAAAGGACTACATAAAAGAACGTAGGCGACTGCTCAAGATAGACTCCAAATAAATATTTTACTCATACATATTTTTTATCAAGGGTTACCTCCCTTTACTGTGACCCAATTAGACATTGGTTATGTTAGGTGTAAACACTATGACTACTGTACGCGAGCTTAAGCGGGTCGCAAAACAGAGAGGTGTGATCGGGTATTCTCGAATGCGGAAGTCAGCATTGTTGAGATTACTAGGTTTAGAAGCCCCTCCTACGGTAAAACAATTAAAAGCTCAAGCAAAACAGCTTGGATACACGGGTTATTCAAACCTGGGGAGAGCCGGGTTAGTCGAATTGTTATCACATACCCCCGTTCCCACTGTAAAACAACTGAAAGCCGAGGCACACGATTTGGGTTTAGGCGGGTATTCCCGTATGAGAAAACCACAGCTTGTAGAATTATTACGACAGAATAGAGCTATTGACCTACAGTTCGTGCGCACTGAGCGCGCTGTAGGCAACTATTTGAGAGGTTGGCGCATGCATGTTGATAGAAACATAGACATTACAGATATCAAGCCTCTGATAGCTGATAAGGTCAACCAGGAACTAAATAACCTAGGAAGTATCAAGTTTCAGATCACAGTGAAAATGTCGCTCGATAAGCAGGATGAATATGTTCAGCCTTACTTCCGAGGTAAACAAGAGGTCGTCACACATACAGAGACCATTGACGCATCAATCGATACCAGTTTTCAGCAGATACGAGAATACCTAGAACGCTACACACACTTGGGGTCCGGGTGGGCTGTAGATAAAATCGATAATGTCTATCTAGACATAGCTAACTACGTGCCATTCAGAGGCGGGTCATACCTAGCCTTGCCCCCCTACTATAGGAACAAACATGCCATAGTAAACATTAAGAATAGAGGAAACGATTGCCTGAGGTTAGCTATCAGGTCAGCCTTATTTCCAGCTGACACTAATCCGAACAGGTCTTCTAATTATCCTCAGGAAGATGGGCTCAACTGGGATGGTATAGATGAACCCACCCCCATATCCCAGATCACTAAAGTAGAAAAACAGAATAATCTGGCTATAAATGTCTTTGGGCATGAAGGTAACACAACAATAGTACACAGGGTCAGCCCGGTGAAGGATCGCCAAGTTATCAATATATTCATGATCCAGCGAGGTGACAAGTATCACTACACATGGATAAAACACTTTAGCAGGCTGTTGTATGACCAATCGGCACACAGAGAAAAGACCCACTTCTGTGAACGATGCCTACATGGCTTCACACGAGCTGATTTATTAGAATCCCACCGGGATGATTGTCAAGGTGTGGGGCCGACGGCCATACGAGTCGACATGCCTAAGGAAGGTGATAATATCCTAAAATTCGGTAACCACAAGAACCAAATGTCTGTGCCTTATATCATATACGCCGACTTCGATGCCTTAGTTGTGGGGGATTCCCCCAAACAAGAGCATAAAGCCTGTGGGTTTGGATACATTATCGTCCGTTGTGACGGGGAAACGAAAGCTCCGGTAGTGTATAGGGGCCCTGACGCGGCTGAAAGGTTTCTAAAGTGTTTGCAGGAGGAAGAAAAAATTATTAGGAATACATTGTATAGAATTGCTCCCATGTGTATGACCCGAGTCGACAGGCTAGCTCACGCTAGTAGCACTAACTGTCACGTGTGTGACTCACCACTTAACGGTGATTCGGTGAGAGATCACTGCCACATAACTGGTAAGTATAGAGGCGCCGCTCACAGCACGTGCAACCTCAAGCTTAAAATCAACCCTAAGACAATAAACATCCCCGTTGTCTTTCACAACTTGAGAGGGTACGACTCACACTTGATCATGCAGGCCATCGCGAAAATCGATGGTAATATAACGTGCATCCCCAACAACATGGAGAGATACATCTCCTTCAGCTTAAACGGACTTAGGTTCATTGACTCGTTTCAGTTCCTCCTGTCCTCACTCGACAGTCTGGTCAAGGCCAACAATACCTTCCCTATCACCGATCGATACACAGACGCCGAGACTAGACCCCTGCTTATGAGGAAGGGTGTGTACCCCTATGAGTACATGGATAGTTGGGTCAAGTTCACCGAGACCAGACTACCCCCTATTGACTGCTTTTATAGCAAGCTGAATGAGGCGTCCGTCTCACGAGATGATTACTCGCACGCGACTAACGTATGGAATAAACTGGGTTGTAAGAACCTGGGTGATTATCACGACCTGTACTTGAGGACAGATGTACTGCTGTTAGCCGACGTGTTTGAGACGTTTAGGCGGACGTGTTTCAAGCAGTATAAACTCGACCCCGCATGGTATTACACCAGCCCAGGTCTGTCGTGGGACGCCTTGCTTAAAAAGACCGGAGTTAATTTGGAATTGCTCACAGATTACGACATGCACCTATTCATTGAGAAAGGCTTGCGAGGTGGGATTTCCATGGCATCCAAACGATACGCGAAAGCAAATAATCAATACGTGAAAGGTTACGATCCTAACAAGCCAACCAATCACATTCTCTACCTCGACGCAAACAACCTGTACGGCTAGGCCATGAGCCAGTATCTACCTACAGGGGGATTCGAATGGGTACCCCACGTTGATGTTATGGGGGTTGCACCAGATTCGAACAAAGGTTATATCCTCGAGGTTGACTTAGAGTATACCAAGGAATTACACACATCGCACAACAGCTACCCCCTGGCCCCCGAACGTATGAGAGTTAACCCAGACTGGATGTCTGAGTACCAACATAACTTGTTAGGTGGGCGTGTGACAGACGTTGAAAAACTCGTTCCTAACTTAATGAATAAGACCAAGTACATCGTTCACTATCGCAACCTACAGCTGTACCTGTCGTTGGGTATGAGGCTGACCAAAATACACAGGGTGCTCATGTTCGACCAGAGCCCATGGATGGAGCCCTACATCAGAATGAACACAGACCTACGAAAAAAAGCCACCAGTGATTTTGAGAAAAATCTCTACAAGCTCATAAACAACTCGGTGTTTGGTAAGACTATGGAGAACCTGAGGAAACGCGTGACCGGGAAGCTGGTTCGGTCGAGTGAGGAAGACAAGCTCAGGAGATTGATAGCCAGTCCGGCATTCAACCGTAGTAAGATATTCACAGACAACCTGGTTGCCCTACACATGAAGAAAAGCCACATAAAATTCAACCGGCCTGTTTACGTGGGGATGAGCATCCTCGATTTATCCAAACACCTGATGTACGACTTTTACTACAACGAGCTCAAGAAACAGTACGGTGACAGGTGTGAAGTGCTGTACACTGACACGGATTCCCTGCTGATGGAGATTCGAACCGAGGACGTGTACGAGGACATGAAAAAACACCTCGATTTATACGACACCAGCGACTACCCTAAGACCCATGCCATACACAGTACGGTAAATAAAAAGGTCCTAGGTAAGATGAAGGACGAGTGTGCTGGCACGCCCATAGCCGAGTACATAGGTTTGAGACCTAAGATGTACTCCATACTGAAAGCCGACAATAGTGAGATCCGGAAGGCTAAGGGGGTTAAGAAGTATGTGGTGAAACAACACATCAAACACGCCAGATTCAAGGAAGCCCTGTTCCAGACCCGTACCTTTAGGCATAAAATGAACACACTTAGAAGTGATGGACATAAGATATACGGACTGACTATAAACAAGACGTCCCTGTCGCCTATGGACACGAAACGTTGGATAGCTATTGATGGGATAAACACATACGCGTATGGACATGAAAAAATTTGAGGCTATTTACTACAGCCCGCGTGGGTACTGGAAAGGAGCTAGCGCAGTAGATAAGCTAGCTAAAATAGCGCGAGTACCCCCGGAGGAAGCCAAAGTGTGGCTTGAAAAACAAGCCCTGTGGCAGATCTATTTGCCGGCACCACGCTACGTGTCTAGAAGGAGGTTCGGTATTAACATACCTAATAGCGTTCACCAGGCAGACCTACTGTTCCTACCCCACGACAAGAGGTACAAGTATGCCTTAACTGTAGTGGACGTAGCCAGTCGTTACAAGGAAGCCGAACCCTTGACCACGAAAGATTCGGCCCAGGTAGCCAGAGGATTCGAACGCATATACAAACGCAGCCCGCTGACGTGGCCAACAGAGCTGCAAGTTGACCCCGGACGGGAGTTCATGGGTGCCGTGTCACAACTGCTAGCCAAACACGATACAAAGGTCAGGCGTGGCACGGCCGGAGCCCATCGCAGCCAAGCCATAGTTGAGAGATTTAATAGGACTTTGGCTGAGCGCTTGTTCGGCCATCAGTATGCTAGGGAGATGGTCACCCCTGGAAAACGATCGACTGAATGGGTCACGAGGTTACCCAAGGTGGTGTCGGCAATCAACCATGAAGTCACCCGTCTCACCGGTAAGAAACCGGCAGACGCTATCAAACTAAAATCAATAGTTGCAGAGTCGGCCGCTCCATTGCGTGGGAAGGAGAAACAGATACCAGATAGGGCCCTAGTGAGGTATCTATACCAGCCGGGGGAACACGAGGGTGATAGCCGTAAGCGGGCCACCGATCCTATATGGTCAGTCAAAACTTACAACATAGATAAAGTGGATATGAAAGCCGACGAACCTAACTTATACTACTTGAGGGATGGGCCGGGTAGGGGGTTTGTAAGAGAAGAATTATTGATCGTACCGTATGGCACAGTGTTACCTCCAACACACGTTAAGTAGTAGGGGTAATAGTAGCAAGAGCTAAGGACCCAACCAAAGCCTTATTTAGTAAATAAGGCTTTGTAGAGACTTTTCTTGAAAGTGTTTTAAAACCCCCATTGTATATACTACTACATTTAGACTTGCTGGAGCGTTCATGTAGAGATGCTGGAATGTACATTCAGACATTCTTCATCGTTACCTGTAGGTATGCTGGAACATCTTAATAGACATTCTGGATCGTTACATAGAGACATGCAGTTACTTATATGTGGACATGGTGTAAGGTGCATGGTGTTCATATAGGTATACTGGAATGTACATGTAGGTATACTGAAACGTTACTTGTAGACATTGTGGAACATTACAAATAACTATTCACAGACAACCTGGTTGCCCTACACATGAAGAAAAGCCACATAAAATTCAACCGGCCTGTTTACGTGGGGATGAGCATCCTCGATTTATCCAAACACCTGATGTACGACTTTTACTACAACGAGCTCAAGAAACAGTACGGTGACAGGTGTGAAGTGCTGTACACTGACACGGATTCCCTGCTGATGGAGATTCGAACCGAGGACGTGTACGAGGACATGAAAAAACACCTCGATTTATACGACACCAGCGACTACCCTAAGACCCATGCCATACACAGTACGGTAAATAAAAAGGTCCTAGGTAAGATGAAGGACGAGTGTGCTGGCACGCCCATAGCCGAGTACATAGGTTTGAGACCTAAGATGTACTCCATACTGAAAGCCGACAATAGTGAGATCCGGAAGGCTAAGGGGGTTAAGAAGTATGTGGTGAAACAACACATCAAACACGCCAGATTCAAGGAAGCCCTGTTCCAGACCCGTACCTTTAGGCATAAAATGAACACACTTAGAAGTGATGGACATAAGATATACGGACTGACTATAAACAAGACGTCCCTGTCGCCTATGGACACGAAACGTTGGATAGCTATTGATGGGATAAACACATACGCGTATGGACATGAAAAAATTTGAGGCTATTTACTACAGCCCGCGTGGGTACTGGAAAGGAGCTAGCGCAGTAGATAAGCTAGCTAAAATAGCGCGAGTACCCCCGGAGGAAGCCAAAGTGTGGCTTGAAAAACAAGCCCTGTGGCAGATCTATTTGCTGGCACCACGCTACGTGCCTAGAAGGAGGTTCGGTATTAACATACCTAATAGCGTTCACCAGGCAGACCTACTGTTCCTACCCCACGACAAGAGGTACAAGTATGCCTTAACTGTAGTGGACGTAGCCAGTCGTTACAAGGAAGCCGAACCCTTGACCACGAAAGATTCGGCCCAGGTAGCCAGAGGATTCGAACGCATATACAAACGCAGCCCGCTGACGTGGCCAACAGAGCTGCAAGTTGACCCCGGACGGGAGTTCATGGGTGCCGTGTCACAACTGCTAGCCAAACACGATACAAAGGTCAGGCGTGGCACGGCCGGAGCCCATCGCAGCCAAGCCATAGTTGAGAGATTTAATAGGACTTTGGCTGAGCGCTTGTTCGGCCATCAGTATGCTAGGGAGATGGTCACCCCTGGAAAACGATCGACTGAATGGGTCACGAGGTTACCCAAGGTGGTGTCGGCAATCAACCATGAAGTCACCCGTCTCACCGGTAAGAAACCGGCAGACGCTATCAAACTAAAATCAATAGTTGCAGAGTCGGCCGCTCCATTGCGTGGGAAGGAGAAACAGATACCAGATAGGGCCCTAGTGAGGTATCTATACCAGCCGGGGGAACACGAGGGTGATAGCCGTAAGCGGGCCACCGATCCTATATGGTCAGTCAAAACTTACAACATAGATAAAGTGGATATGAAAGCCGACGAACCTAACTTATACTACTTGAGGGATGGGCCGGGTAGGGGGTTTGTAAGAGAAGAATTATTGATCGTACCGTATGGCACAGTGTTACCTCCAACACACGTTAAGTAGTAGGGGTAATAGTAGCAAGAGCTAAGGACCCAACCAAAGCCTTATTTAGTAAATAAGGCTTTGTAGAGACTTTTCTTGAAAGTGTTTTAAAACCCCCATTGTATATACTACTACATTTAGACTTGCTGGAGCGTTCATGTAGAGATGCTGGAATGTACATTCAGACATTCTTCATCGTTACCTGTAGGTATGCTGGAACATCTTAATAGACATTCTGGATCGTTACATAGAGACATGCAGTTACTTATATGTGGACATGGTGTAAGGTGCATGGTGTTCATATAGGTATACTGGAATGTACATGTAGGTATACTGAAACGTTACTTGTAGACATTGTGGAACATTACAAATAACTATTCACAGACAACCTGGTTGCCCTACACATGAAGAAAAGCCACATAAAATTCAACCGGCCTGTTTACGTGGGGATGAGCATCCTCGATTTATCCAAACACCTGATGTACGACTTTTACTACAACGAGCTCAAGAAACAGTACGGTGACAGGTGTGAAGTGCTGTACACTGACACGGATTCCCTGCTGATGGAGATTCGAACCGAGGACGTGTACGAGGACATGAAAAAACACCTCGATTTATACGACACCAGCGACTACCCTAAGACCCATGCCATACACAGTATGGTAAATAAAAAGGTCCTAGGTAAGATGAAGGACGAGTGTGCTGGCACGCCCATAGCCGAGTACATAGGTTTGAGACCTAAGATGTACTCCATACTGAAAGCCGACAATAGTGAGATCCGGAAGGCTAAGGGGGTTAAGAAGTATGTGGTGAAACAACACATCAAACACGCCAGATTCAAGGAAGCCCTGTTCCAGACCCGTACCTTTAGGCATAAAATGAACACACTTAGAAGTGATGGACATAAGATATACGGACTGACTATAAACAAGACGTCCCTGTCGCCTATGGACACGAAACGTTGGATAGCTATTGATGGGATAAACACATACGCGTATGGACATGAAAAAATTTGAGGCTATTTACTACAGCCCGCGTGGGTACTGGAAAGGAGCTAGCGCAGTAGATAAGCTAGCTAAAATAGCGCGAGTACCCCCGGAGGAAGCCAAAGTGTGGCTTGAAAAACAAGCCCTGTGGCAGATCTATTTGCCGGCACCACGCTACGTGCCTAGAAGGAGGTTCGGTATTAACATACCTAATAGCGTTCACCAGGCAGACCTACTGTTCCTACCCCACGACAAGAGGTACAAGTATGCCTTAACCGTAGTGGACGTAGCCAGTCGTTACAAGGAAGCCGAACCCTTGACCACGAAAGATTCGGCCCAGGTAGCCAGAGGATTCGAACGCATATACAAACGCAGCCCGCTGACGTGGCCAACAGAGCTGCAAGTTGACCCCGGACGGGAGTTCATGGGTGCCGTGTCACAACTGCTAGCCAAACACGATACAAAGGTCAGGCGTGGCACAGCCGGAGCCCATCGCAGCCAAGCCATAGTTGAGAGATTTAATAGGACTTTGGCTGAGCGCTTGTTCGGCCATCAGTATGCTAGGGAGATGGTCACCCCTGGAAAACGATCGACTGAATGGGTCACGAGGTTACCCAAGGTGGTGTCGGCAATCAACCATGAAGTCACCCGTCTCACCGGTAAGAAACCGGCAGACGCTATCAAACTAAAATCAATAGTTGCAGAGTCGGCCGCTCCATTGCGTGGGAAGGAGAAACAGATACCAGATAGGGCCCTAGTGAGGTATCTATACCAGCCGGGGGAACACGAGGGTGATAGCCGTAAGCGGGCCACCGATCCTATATGGTCAGTCAAAACTTACAACATAGATAAAGTGGATATGAAAGCCGACGAACCTAACTTATACTACTTGAGGGATGGGCCGGGTAGGGGGTTTGTAAGAGAAGAATTATTGATCGTACCGTATGGCACAGTGTTACCTCCAACACACGTTAAGTAGTAGGGGTAATAGTAGCAAGAGCTAAGGACCCAACCAAAGCCTTATTTAGTAAATAAGGCTTTGTAGAGACTTTTCTTGAAAGTGTTTTAAAACCCCCATTGTATATACTACTACATTTAGACTTGCTGGAGCGTTCATGTAGAGATGCTGGAATGTACATTCAGACATTCTTCATCGTTACCTGTAGGTATGCTGGAACATCTTAAAAGACATTCTGGATCGTTACATAGAGACATGCAGTTACTTATATGTGGACATGGTGTAAGGTGCATGGTGTTCATATAGGTATACTGGAATGTACATGTAGGTATACTGAAACGTTACTTGTAGACATTGTGGAACATTACAAATAACTATTCACAGACAACCTGGTTGCCCTACACATGAAGAAAAGCCACATAAAATTCAACCGGCCTGTTTACGTGGGGATGAGCATCCTCGATTTATCCAAACACCTGATGTACGACTTTTACTACAACGAGCTCAAGAAACAGTACGGTGACAGGTGTGAAGTGCTGTACACTGACACGGATTCCCTGCTGATGGAGATTCGAACCGAGGACGTGTACGAGGACATGAAAAAACACCTCGATTTATACGACACCAGCGACTACCCTAAGACCCATGCCATACACAGTACGGTAAATAAAAAGGTCCTAGGTAAGATGAAGGACGAGTGTGCTGGCACGCCCATAGCCGAGTACATAGGTTTGAGACCTAAGATGTACTCCATACTGAAAGCCGACAATAGTGAGATCCGGAAGGCTAAGGGGGTTAAGAAGTATGTGGTGAAACAACACATCAAACACGCCAGATTCAAGGAAGCCCTGTTCCAGACCCGTACCTTTAGGCATAAAATGAACACACTTAGAAGTGATGGACATAAGATATACGGACTGACTATAAACAAGACGTCCCTGTCGCCTATGGACACGAAACGTTGGATAGCTATTGATGGGATAAACACATACGCGTATGGACATGAAAAAATTTGAGGCTATTTACTACAGCCCGCGTGGGTACTGGGAAGGAGCTAGCGCAGTAGATAAGCTAGCTAAAATAGCGCGAGTACCCCCGGAGGAAGCCAAAGCGTGGCTTGAAAAACAAGCCCTGTGGCAGATCTATTTGCCGGCACCACGCTACGTGCCTAGAAGGAGGTTCGGTATTAACATACCTAATAGCGTTCACCAGGCAGACCTACTGTTCCTACCCCACGACAAGAGGTACAAGTATGCCTTAACCGTAGTGGACGTAGCCAGTCGTTACAAGGAAGCCGAACCCTTGACCACGAAAGATTCGGCCCAGGTAGCCAGAGGATTCGAACGCATATACAAACGCAGCCCGCTGACGTGGCCAACAGAGCTGCAAGTTGACCCCGGACGGGAGTTCATGGGTGCCGTGTCACAACTGCTAGCCAAACACGATACAAAGGTCAGGCGTGGCACGGCCGGAGCCCATCGCAGCCAAGCCATAGTTGAGAGATTTAATAGGACTTTGGCTGAGCGCTTGTTCGGCCATCAGTATGCTAGGGAGATGGTCACCCCTGGAAAACGATCGACTGAATGGGTCACGAGGTTACCCAAGGTGGTGTCGGCAATCAACCATGAAGTCACCCGTCTCACCGGTAAGAAACCGGCAGACGCTATCAAACTAAAATCAATAGTTGCAGAGTCGGCCGCTCCATTGCGTGGGAAGGAGAAACAGATACCAGATAGGGCCCTAGTGAGGTATCTATACCAGCCGGGGGAACACGAGGGTGATAGCCGTAAGCGGGCCACCGATCCTATATGGTCAGTCAAAACTTACAACATAGATAAAGTGGATATGAAAGCCGACGAACCTAACTTATACTACTTGAGGGATGGGCCGGGTAGGGGGTTTGTAAGAGAAGAATTATTGATCGTACCGTATGGCACAGTGTTACCTCCAACACACGTTAAGTAGTAGGGGTAATAGTAGCAAGAGCTAAGGACCCAACCAAAGCCTTATTTAGTAAATAAGGCTTTGTAGAGACTTTTCTTGAAAGTGTTTTAAAACCCCCATTGTATATACTACTACATTTAGACTTGCTGGAGCGTTCATGTAGAGATGCTGGAATGTACATTCAGACATTCTTCATCGTTACCTGTAGGTATGCTGGAACATCTTAATAGACATTCTGGATCGTTACATAGAGACATGCAGTTACTTATATGTGGACATGGTGTAAGGTGCATGGTGTTCATATAGGTATACTGGAATGTACATGTAGGTATACTGAAACGTTACTTGTAGACATTGTGGAACATTACAAATAACTATTCACAGACAACCTGGTTGCCCTACACATGAAGAAAAGCCACATAAAATTCAACCGGCCTGTTTACGTGGGGATGAGCATCCTCGATTTATCCAAACACCTGATGTACGACTTTTACTACAACGAGCTCAAGAAACAGTACGGTGACAGGTGTGAAGTGCTGTACACTGACACGGATTCCCTGCTGATGGAGATTCGAACCGAGGACGTGTACGAGGACATGAAAAAACACCTCGATTTATACGACACCAGCGACTACCCTAAGACCCATGCCATACACAGTACGGTAAATAAAAAGGTCCTAGGTAAGATGAAGGACGAGTGTGCTGGCACGCCCATAGCCGAGTACATAGGTTTGAGACCTAAGATGTACTCCATACTGAAAGCCGACAATAGTGAGATCCGGAAGGCTAAGGGGGTTAAGAAGTATGTGGTGAAACAACACATCAAACACGCCAGATTCAAGGAAGCCCTGTTCCAGACCCGTACCTTTAGGCATAAAATGAACACACTTAGAAGTGATGGACATAAGATATACGGACTGACTATAAACAAGACGTCCCTGTCGCCTATGGACACGAAACGTTGGATAGCTATTGATGGGATAAACACATACGCGTATGGACATGAAAAAATTTGAGGCTATTTACTACAGCCCGCGTGGGTACTGGAAAGGAGCTAGCGCAGTAGATAAGCTAGCTAAAATAGCGCGAGTACCCCCGGAGGAAGCCAAAGTGTGGCTTGAAAAACAAGCCCTGTGGCAGATCTATTTGCTGGCACCACGCTACGTGCCTAGAAGGAGGTTCGGTATTAACATACCTAATAGCGTTCACCAGGCAGACCTACTGTTCCTACCCCACGACAAGAGGTACAAGTATGCCTTAACTGTAGTGGACGTAGCCAGTCGTTACAAGGAAGCCGAACCCTTGACCACGAAAGATTCGGCCCAGGTAGCCAGAGGATTCGAACGCATATACAAACGCAGCCCGCTGACGTGGCCAACAGAGCTGCAAGTTGACCCCGGACGGGAGTTCATGGGTGCCGTGTCACAACTGCTAGCCAAACACGATACAAAGGTCAGGCGTGGCACGGCCGGAGCCCATCGCAGCCAAGCCATAGTTGAGAGATTTAATAGGACTTTGGCTGAGCGCTTGTTCGGCCATCAGTATGCTAGGGAGATGGTCACCCCTGGAAAACGATCGACTGAATGGGTCACGAGGTTACCCAAGGTGGTGTCGGCAATCAACCATGAAGTCACCCGTCTCACCGGTAAGAAACCGGCAGACGCTATCAAACTAAAATCAATAGTTGCAGAGTCGGCCGCTCCATTGCGTGGGAAGGAGAAACAGATACCAGATAGGGCCCTAGTGAGGTATCTATACCAGCCGGGGGAACACGAGGGTGATAGCCGTAAGCGGGCCACCGATCCTATATGGTCAGTCAAAACTTACAACATAGATAAAGTGGATATGAAAGCCGACGAACCTAACTTATACTACTTGAGGGATGGGCCGGGTAGGGGGTTTGTAAGAGAAGAATTATTGATCGTACCGTATGGCACAGTGTTACCTCCAACACACGTTAAGTAGTAGGGGTAATAGTAGCAAGAGCTAAGGACCCAACCAAAGCCTTATTTAGTAAATAAGGCTTTGTAGAGACTTTTCTTGAAAGTGTTTTAAAACCCCCATTGTATATACTACTACATTTAGACTTGCTGGAGCGTTCATGTAGAGATGCTGGAATGTACATTCAGACATTCTTCATCGTTACCTGTAGGTATGCTGGAACATCTTAATAGACATTCTGGATCGTTACATAGAGACATGCAGTTACTTATATGTGGACATGGTGTAAGGTGCATGGTGTTCATATAGGTATACTGGAATGTACATGTAGGTATACTGAAACGTTACTTGTAGACATTGTGGAACATTACAAATAACTATTCACAGACAACCTGGTTGCCCTACACATGAAGAAAAGCCACATAAAATTCAACCGGCCTGTTTACGTGGGGATGAGCATCCTCGATTTATCCAAACACCTGATGTACGACTTTTACTACAACGAGCTCAAGAAACAGTACGGTGACAGGTGTGAAGTGCTGTACACTGACACGGATTCCCTGCTGATGGAGATTCGAACCGAGGACGTGTACGAGGACATGAAAAAACACCTCGATTTATACGACACCAGCGACTACCCTAAGACCCATGCCATACACAGTATGGTAAATAAAAAGGTCCTAGGTAAGATGAAGGACGAGTGTGCTGGCACGCCCATAGCCGAGTACATAGGTTTGAGACCTAAGATGTACTCCATACTGAAAGCCGACAATAGTGAGATCCGGAAGGCTAAGGGGGTTAAGAAGTATGTGGTGAAACAACACATCAAACACGCCAGATTCAAGGAAGCCCTGTTCCAGACCCGTACCTTTAGGCATAAAATGAACACACTTAGAAGTGATGGACATAAGATATACGGACTGACTATAAACAAGACGTCCCTGTCGCCTATGGACACGAAACGTTGGATAGCTATTGATGGGATAAACACATACGCGTATGGACATGAAAAAATTTGAGGCTATTTACTACAGCCCGCGTGGGTACTGGAAAGGAGCTAGCGCAGTAGATAAGCTAGCTAAAATAGCGCGAGTACCCCCGGAGGAAGCCAAAGTGTGGCTTGAAAAACAAGCCCTGTGGCAGATCTATTTGCCGGCACCACGCTACGTGCCTAGAAGGAGGTTCGGTATTAACATACCTAATAGCGTTCACCAGGCAGACCTACTGTTCCTACCCCACGACAAGAGGTACAAGTATGCCTTAACCGTAGTGGACGTAGCCAGTCGTTACAAGGAAGCCGAACCCTTGACCACGAAAGATTCGGCCCAGGTAGCCAGAGGATTCGAACGCATATACAAACGCAGCCCGCTGACGTGGCCAACAGAGCTGCAAGTTGACCCCGGACGGGAGTTCATGGGTGCCGTGTCACAACTGCTAGCCAAACACGATACAAAGGTCAGGCGTGGCACAGCCGGAGCCCATCGCAGCCAAGCCATAGTTGAGAGATTTAATAGGACTTTGGCTGAGCGCTTGTTCGGCCATCAGTATGCTAGGGAGATGGTCACCCCTGGAAAACGATCGACTGAATGGGTCACGAGGTTACCCAAGGTGGTGTCGGCAATCAACCATGAAGTCACCCGTCTCACCGGTAAGAAACCGGCAGACGCTATCAAACTAAAATCAATAGTTGCAGAGTCGGCCGCTCCATTGCGTGGGAAGGAGAAACAGATACCAGATAGGGCCCTAGTGAGGTATCTATACCAGCCGGGGGAACACGAGGGTGATAGCCGTAAGCGGGCCACCGATCCTATATGGTCAGTCAAAACTTACAACATAGATAAAGTGGATATGAAAGCCGACGAACCTAACTTATACTACTTGAGGGATGGGCCGGGTAGGGGGTTTGTAAGAGAAGAATTATTGATCGTACCGTATGGCACAGTGTTACCTCCAACACACGTTAAGTAGTAGGGGTAATAGTAGCAAGAGCTAAGGACCCAACCAAAGCCTTATTTAGTAAATAAGGCTTTGTAGAGACTTTTCTTGAAAGTGTTTTAAAACCCCCATTGTATATACTACTACATTTAGACTTGCTGGAGCGTTCATGTAGAGATGCTGGAATGTACATTCAGACATTCTTCATCGTTACCTGTAGGTATGCTGGAACATCTTAAAAGACATTCTGGATCGTTACATAGAGACATGCAGTTACTTATATGTGGACATGGTGTAAGGTGCATGGTGTTCATATAGGTATACTGGAATGTACATGTAGGTATACTGAAACGTTACTTGTAGACATTGTGGAACATTACAAATAACTATTCACAGACAACCTGGTTGCCCTACACATGAAGAAAAGCCACATAAAATTCAACCGGCCTGTTTACGTGGGGATGAGCATCCTCGATTTATCCAAACACCTGATGTACGACTTTTACTACAACGAGCTCAAGAAACAGTACGGTGACAGGTGTGAAGTGCTGTACACTGACACGGATTCCCTGCTGATGGAGATTCGAACCGAGGACGTGTACGAGGACATGAAAAAACACCTCGATTTATACGACACCAGCGACTACCCTAAGACCCATGCCATACACAGTACGGTAAATAAAAAGGTCCTAGGTAAGATGAAGGACGAGTGTGCTGGCACGCCCATAGCCGAGTACATAGGTTTGAGACCTAAGATGTACTCCATACTGAAAGCCGACAATAGTGAGATCCGGAAGGCTAAGGGGGTTAAGAAGTATGTGGTGAAACAACACATCAAACACGCCAGATTCAAGGAAGCCCTGTTCCAGACCCGTACCTTTAGGCATAAAATGAACACACTTAGAAGTGATGGACATAAGATATACGGACTGACTATAAACAAGACGTCCCTGTCGCCTATGGACACGAAACGTTGGATAGCTATTGATGGGATAAACACATACGCGTATGGACATGAAAAAATTTGAGGCTATTTACTACAGCCCGCGTGGGTACTGGGAAGGAGCTAGCGCAGTAGATAAGCTAGCTAAAATAGCGCGAGTACCCCCGGAGGAAGCCAAAGCGTGGCTTGAAAAACAAGCCCTGTGGCAGATCTATTTGCCGGCACCACGCTACGTGCCTAGAAGGAGGTTCGGTATTAACATACCTAATAGCGTTCACCAGGCAGACCTACTGTTCCTACCCCACGACAAGAGGTACAAGTATGCCTTAACCGTAGTGGACGTAGCCAGTCGTTACAAGGAAGCCGAACCCTTGACCACGAAAGATTCGGCCCAGGTAGCCAGAGGATTCGAACGCATATACAAACGCAGCCCGCTGACGTGGCCAACAGAGCTGCAAGTTGACCCCGGACGGGAGTTCATGGGTGCCGTGTCACAACTGCTAGCCAAACACAATACAAAGGTCAGGCGTGGCACGGCCGGAGCCCATCGCAGCCAAGCCATAGTTGAGAGATTTAATAGGACTTTGGCTGAGCGCTTGTTCGGCCATCAGTATGCTAGGGAGATGGTCACCCCTGGAAAACGATCGACTGAATGGGTCACGAGGTTACCCAAGGTGGTGTCGGCAATCAACCATGAAGTCACCCGTCTCACCGGTAAGAAACCGGCAGACGCTATCAAACTAAAATCAATAGTTGCAGAGTCGGCCGCTCCATTGCGTGGGAAGGAGAAACAGATACCAGATAGGGCCCTAGTGAGGTATCTATACCAGCCGGGGGAACACGAGGGTGATAGCCGTAAGCGGGCCACCGATCCTATATGGTCAGTCAAAACTTACAACATAGATAAAGTGGATATGAAAGCCGACGAACCTAACTTATACTACTTGAGGGATGGGCCGGGTAGGGGGTTTGTAAGAGAAGAATTATTGATCGTACCGTATGGCACAGTGTTACCTCCAACACACGTTAAGTAGTAGGGGTAATAGTAGCAAGAGCTAAGGACCCAACCAAAGCCTTATTTAGTAAATAAGGCTTTGTAGAGACTTTTCTTGAAAGTGTTTTAAAACCCCCATTGTATATACTACTACATTTAGACTTGCTGGAGCGTTTATGTAGAGATGCTGGAATGTACATTCAGACATTCTTCATCGTTACCTGTAGGTATGCTGGAACATCTTAATAGACATTCTGGATCGTTACATAGAGACATGCAGTTACTTATATGTGGACATGGTGTAAGGTGCATGGTGTTCATATAGGTATACTGGAATGTACATGTAGGTATACTGAAACGTTACTTGTAGACATTGTGGAACATTACAAATAACTATTCACAGACAACCTGGTTGCCCTACACATGAAGAAAAGCCACATAAAATTCAACCGGCCTGTTTACGTGGGGATGAGCATCCTCGATTTATCCAAACACCTGATGTACGACTTTTACTACAACGAGCTCAAGAAACAGTACGGTGACAGGTGTGAAGTGCTGTACACTGACACGGATTCCCTGCTGATGGAGATTCGAACCGAGGACGTGTACGAGGACATGAAAAAACACCTCGATTTATACGACACCAGCGACTACCCTAAGACCCATGCCATACACAGTACGGTAAATAAAAAGGTCCTAGGTAAGATGAAGGACGAGTGTGCTGGCACGCCCATAGCCGAGTACATAGGTTTGAGACCTAAGATGTACTCCATACTGAAAGCCGACAATAGTGAGATCCGGAAGGCTAAGGGGGTTAAGAAGTATGTGGTGAAACAACACATCAAACACGCCAGATTCAAGGAAGCCCTGTTCCAGACCCGTACCTTTAGGCATAAAATGAACACACTTAGAAGTGATGGACATAAGATATACGGACTGACTATAAACAAGACGTCCCTGTCGCCTATGGACACGAAACATTGGATAGCTATTGATGGGATAAACACATACGCGTATGGACCTGAAAAAATTTGAGGCTATTTACTACAGCCCGCGTGGGTACTGGAAAGGAGCTAGCGCAGTAGATAAGCTAGCTAAAATAGCGCGAGTACCCCCGGAGGAAGCCAAAGCGTGGCTTGAAAAACAAGCCCTGTGGCAGATCTATTTGCCGGCACCACGCTACGTGCCTAGAAGGAGGTTCGGTATTAACATACCTAATAGCGTTCACCAGGCAGACCTACTGTTCCTACCCCACGACAAGAGGTACAAGTATGCCTTAACCGTAGTGGACGTAGCCAGTCGTTACAAGGAAGCCGAACCCTTGACCACGAAAGATTCGGCCCAGGTAGCCAGAGGATTCGAACGCATATACAAACGCAGCCCGCTGACGTGGCCAACAGAGCTGCAAGTTGACCCCGGACGGGAGTTCATGGGTGCCATGTCACAACTGCTAGCCAAACACAATACAAAGGTCAGGCGTGGCACGGCCGGAGCCCATCGCAGCCAAGCCATAGTTGAGAGATTTAATAGGACTTTGGCTGAGCGCTTGTTCGGCCATCAGTATGCTAGGGAGATGGTCACCCCTGGAAAATGATCGACTGAATGGGTCACGAGGTTACCCAAGGTGGTGTCGGCAATCAACCATGAAGTCACCCGTCTCACCGGTAAGAAACCGGCAGACGCTATCAAACTAAAATCAATAGTTGAAGAGTCGGCCGCTCCATTGCGTGGGAAGGAGAAACAGATACCAGATAGGGCCCTAGTGAGGTATCTATACCAGCCGGGGGAACACGAGGGTGATAGCCGTAAGCGGGCCACCGATCCTATATGGTCAGTCAAAACTTACAACATAGATAAAGTGGATATGAAAGCCGACGAACCTAACTTATACTACTTGAGGGATGGGCCGGGTAGGGGGTTTGTAAGAGAAGAATTATTGATCGTACCGTATGGCACAGTGTTACCTCCAACACACGTTAAGTAGTAGGGGTAATAGTAGCAAGAGCTAAGGACCCAACCAAAGCCTTATTTAGTAAATAAGGCTTTGTAGAGACTTTTCTTGAAAGTGTTTTAAAACCCCCATTGTATATACTACTACATTTAGACTTGCTGGAGCGTTCATGTAGAGATGCTGGAATGTACATTCAGACATTCTTCATCGTTACCTGTAGGTATGCTGGAACATCTTAATAGACATTCTGGATCGTTACATAGAGACATGCAGTTACTTATATGTGGACATGGTGTAAGGTGCATGGTGTTCATATAGGTATACTGGAATGCACATGTAGGTATACTGAAACGTTACTTGTAGACATTGTGGAACATTACAAATAACTATTCACAGACAACCTGGTTGCCCTACACATGAAGAAAAGCCACATAAAATTCAACCGGCCTGTTTACGTGGGGATGAGCATCCTCGATTTATCCAAACACCTGATGTACGACTTTTACTACAACGAGCTCAAGAAACAGTACGGTGACAGGTGTGAAGTGCTGTACACTGACACGGATTCCCTGCTGATGGAGATTCGAACCGAGGACGTGTACGAGGACATGAAAAAACACCTCGATTTATACGACACCAGCGACTACCCTAAGACCCATGCCATACACAGTACGGTAAATAAAAAGGTCCTAGGTAAGATGAAGGACGAGTGTGCTGGCACGCCCATAGCCGAGTACATAGGTTTGAGACCTAAGATGTACTCCATACTGAAAGCCGACAATAGTGAGATCCGGAAGGCTAAGGGGGTTAAGAAGTATGTGGTGAAACAACACATCAAACACGCCAGATTCAAGGAAGCCCTGTTCCAGACCCGTACCTTTAGGCATAAAATGAACACACTTAGAAGTGATGGACATAAGATATACGGACTGACTATAAACAAGACGTCCCTGTCGCCTATGGACACGAAACGTTGGATAGCTATTGATGGGATAAACACATACGCGTATGGACATGAAAAAATTTGAGGCTATTTACTACAGCCCGCGTGGGTACTGGAAAGGAGCTAGCGCAGTAGATAAGCTAGCTAAAATAGCGCGAGTACCCCCGGAGGAAGCCAAAGTGTGGCTTGAAAAACAAGCCCTGTGGCAGATCTATTTGCTGGCACCACGCTACGTGCCTAGAAGGAGGTTCGGTATTAACATACCTAATAGCGTTCACCAGGCAGACCTACTGTTCCTACCCCACGACAAGAGGTACAAGTATGCCTTAACTGTAGTGGACGTAGCCAGTCGTTACAAGGAAGCCGAACCCTTGACCACGAAAGATTCGGCCCAGGTAGCCAGAGGATTCGAACGCATATACAAACGCAGCCCGCTGACGTGGCCAACAGAGCTGCAAGTTGACCCTGGACGGGAGTTCATGGGTGCCGTGTCACAACTGCTAGCCAAACACGATACAAAGGTCAGGCGTGGCACGGCCGGAGCCCATCGCAGCCAAGCCATAGTTGAGAGATTTAATAGGACTTTGGCTGAGCGCTTGTTCGGCCATCAGTATGCTAGGGAGATGGTCACCCCTGGAAAACGATCGACTGAATGGGTCACGAGGTTACCCAAGGTGGTGTCGGCAATCAACCATGAAGTCACCCGTCTCACCGGTAAGAAACCGGCAGACGCTATCAAACTAAAATCAATAGTTGCAGAGTCGGCCGCTCCATTGCGTGGGAAGGAGAAACAGATACCAGATAGGGCCCTAGTGAGGTATCTATACCAGCCGGGGGAACACGAGGGTGATAGCCGTAAGCGGGCCACCGATCCTATATGGTCAGTCAAAACTTACAACATAGATAAAGTGGATATGAAAGCCGACGAACCTAACTTATACTACTTGAGGGATGGGCCGGGTAGGGGGTTTGTAAGAGAAGAATTATTGATCGTACCGTATGGCACAGTGTTACCTCCAACACACGTTAAGTAGTAGGGGTAATAGTAGCAAGAGCTAAGGACCCAACCAAAGCCTTATTTAGTAAATAAGGCTTTGTAGAGACTTTTCTTGAAAGTGTTTTAAAACCCCCATTGTATATACTACTACATTTAGACTTGCTGGAGCGTTCATGTAGAGATGCTGGAATGTACATTCAGACATTCTTCATCGTTACCTGTAGGTATGCTGGAACATCTTAATAGACATTCTGGATCGTTACATAGAGACATGCAGTTACTTATATGTGGACATGGTGTAAGGTGCATGGTGTTCATATAGGTATACTGGAATGTACATGTAGGTATACTGAAACGTTACTTGTAGACATTGTGGAACATTACAAATAACTATTCACAGACAACCTGGTTGCCCTACACATGAAGAAAAGCCACATAAAATTCAACCGGCCTGTTTACGTGGGGATGAGCATCCTCGATTTATCCAAACACCTGATGTACGACTTTTACTACAACGAGCTCAAGAAACAGTACGGTGACAGGTGTGAAGTGCTGTACACTGACACGGATTCCCTGCTGATGGAGATTCGAACCGAGGACGTGTACGAGGACATGAAAAAACACCTCGATTTATACGACACCAGCGACTACCCTAAGACCCATGCCATACACAGTACGGTAAATAAAAAGGTCCTAGGTAAGATGAAGGACGAGTGTGCTGGCACGCCCATAGCCGAGTACATAGGTTTGAGACCTAAGATGTACTCCATACTGAAAGCCGACAATAGTGAGATCCGGAAGGCTAAGGGGGTTAAGAAGTATGTGGTGAAACAACACATCAAACACGCCAGATTCAAGGAAGCCCTGTTCCAGACCCGTACCTTTAGGCATAAAATGAACACACTTAGAAGTGATGGACATAAGATATACGGACTGACTATAAACAAGACGTCCCTGTCGCCTATGGACACGAAACGTTGGATAGCTATTGATGGGATAAACACATACGCGTATGGACATGAAAAAATTTGAGGCTATTTACTACAGCCCGCGTGGGTACTGGAAAGGAGCTAGCGCAGTAGATAAGCTAGCTAAAATAGCGCGAGTACCCCCGGAGGAAGCCAAAGTGTGGCTTGAAAAACAAGCCCTGTGGCAGATCTATTTGCTGGCACCACGCTACGTGCCTAGAAGGAGGTTCGGTATTAACATACCTAATAGCGTTCACCAGGCAGACCTACTGTTCCTACCCCACGACAAGAGGTACAAGTATGCCTTAACTGTAGTGGACGTAGCCAGTCGTTACAAGGAAGCCGAACCCTTGACCACGAAAGATTCGGCCCAGGTAGCCAGAGGATTCGAACGCATATACAAACGCAGCCCGCTGACGTGGCCAACAGAGCTGCAAGTTGACCCCGGACGGGAGTTCATGGGTGCCGTGTCACAACTGCTAGCCAAACACGATACAAAGGTCAGGCGTGGCACGGCCGGAGCCCATCGCAGCCAAGCCATAGTTGAGAGATTTAATAGGACTTTGGCTGAGCGCTTGTTCGGCCATCAGTATGCTAGGGAGATGGTCACCCCTGGAAAACGATCGACTGAATGGGTCACGAGGTTACCCAAGGTGGTGTCGGCAATCAACCATGAAGTCACCCGTCTCACCGGTAAGAAACCGGCAGACGCTATCAAACTAAAATCAATAGTTGCAGAGTCGGCCGCTCCATTGCGTGGGAAGGAGAAACAGATACCAGATAGGGCCCTAGTGAGGTATCTATACCAGCCGGGGGAACACGAGGGTGATAGCCGTAAGCGGGCCACCGATCCTATATGGTCAGTCAAAACTTACAACATAGATAAAGTGGATATGAAAGCCGACGAACCTAACTTATACTACTTGAGGGATGGGCCGGGTAGGGGGTTTGTAAGAGAAGAATTATTGATCGTACCGTATGGCACAGTGTTACCTCCAACACACGTTAAGTAGTAGGGGTAATAGTAGCAAGAGCTAAGGACCCAACCAAAGCCTTATTTAGTAAATAAGGCTTTGTAGAGACTTTTCTTGAAAGTGTTTTAAAACCCCCATTGTATATACTACTACATTTAGACTTGCTGGAGCGTTCATGTAGAGATGCTGGAATGTACATTCAGACATTCTTCATCGTTACCTGTAGGTATGCTGGAACATCTTAATAGACATTCTGGATCGTTACATAGAGACATGCAGTTACTTATATGTGGACATGGTGTAAGGTGCATGGTGTTCATATAGGTATACTGGAATGTACATGTAGGTATACTGAAACGTTACTTGTAGACATTGTGGAACATTACAAATAACTATTCACAGACAACCTGGTTGCCCTACACATGAAGAAAAGCCACATAAAATTCAACCGGCCTGTTTACGTGGGGATGAGCATCCTCGATTTATCCAAACACCTGATGTACGACTTTTACTACAACGAGCTCAAGAAACAGTACGGTGACAGGTGTGAAGTGCTGTACACTGACACGGATTCCCTGCTGATGGAGATTCGAACCGAGGACGTGTACGAGGACATGAAAAAACACCTCGATTTATACGACACCAGCGACTACCCTAAGACCCATGCCATACACAGTACGGTAAATAAAAAGGTCCTAGGTAAGATGAAGGACGAGTGTGCTGGCACGCCCATAGCCGAGTACATAGGTTTGAGACCTAAGATGTACTCCATACTGAAAGCCGACAATAGTGAGATCCGGAAGGCTAAGGGGGTTAAGAAGTATGTGGTGAAACAACACATCAAACACGCCAGATTCAAGGAAGCCCTGTTCCAGACCCGTACCTTTAGGCATAAAATGAACACACTTAGAAGTGATGGACATAAGATATACGGACTGACTATAAACAAGACGTCCCTGTCGCCTATGGACACGAAACGTTGGATAGCTATTGATGGGATAAACACATACGCGTATGGATATGAAAAAATTTGAGGCTATTTACTACAGCCCGCGTGGGTACTGGAAAGGAGCTAGCGCAGTAGATAAGCTAGCTAAAATAGCGCGAGTACCCCCGGAGGAAGCCAAAGTGTGGCTTGAAAAACAAGCCCTGTGGCAGATCTATTTGCCAGCACCACGCTACGTGCCTAGAAGGAGGTTCGGTATTAACATACCTAATAGCGTTCACCAGGCAGACCTACTGTTCCTACCCCACGACAAGAGGTACAAGTATGCCTTAACCGTAGTGGACGTAGCCAGTCGTTACAAGGAAGCCGAACCCTTGACCACGAAAGATTCGGCCCAGGTAGCCAGAGGATTCGAACGCATATACAAACACAGCCCGCTGACGTGGCCAACAGAGCTGCAAGTTGACCCCGGACGGGAGTTCATGGGTGCCGTGTCACAACTGCTAGCCAAACACGATACAAAGGTCAGGCGTGGCACAGCCGGAGCCCATCGCAGCCAAGCCATAGTTGAGAGATTTAATAGGACTTTGGCTGAGCGCTTGTTCGGCCATCAGTATGCTAGGGAGATGGTCACCCCTGGAAAACGATCGACTGAATGGGTCACGAGGTTACCCAAGGTGGTGTCGGCAATCAACCATGAAGTCACCCGTCTCACCGGTAAGAAACCGGCAGACGCTATCAAACTAAAATCAATAGTTGCAGAGTCGGCCGCTCCATTGCGTGGGAAGGAGAAACAGATACCAGATAGGGCCCTAGTGAGGTATCTATACCAGCCGGGGGAACACGAGGGTGATAGCCGTAAGCGGGCCACCGATCCTATATGGTCAGTCAAAACTTACAACATAGATAAAGTGGATATGAAAGCCGACGAACCTAACTTATACTACTTGAGGGATGGGCCGGGTAGGGGGTTTGTAAGAGAAGAATTATTGATCGTACCGTATGGCACAGTGTTACCTCCAACACACGTTAAGTAGTAGGGGTAATAGTAGCAAGAGCTAAGGACCCAACCAAAGCCTTATTTAGTAAATAAGGCTTTGTAGAGACTTTTCTTGAAAGTGTTTTAAAACCCCCATTGTATATACTACTACATTTAGACTTGCTGGAGCGTTCATGTAGAGATGCTGGAATGTACATTCAGACATTCTTCATCGTTACCTGTAGGTATGCTGGAACATCTTAAAAGACATTCTGGATCGTTACATAGAGACATGCAGTTACTTATATGTGGACATGGTGTAAGGTGCATGGTGTTCATATAGGTATACTGGAATGTACATGTAGGTATACTGAAACGTTACTTGTAGACATTGTGGAACATTACAAATAACTATTCACAGACAACCTGGTTGCCCTACACATGAAGAAAAGCCACATAAAATTCAACCGGCCTGTTTACGTGGGGATGAGCATCCTCGATTTATCCAAACACCTGATGTACGACTTTTACTACAACGAGCTCAAGAAACAGTACGGTGACAGGTGTGAAGTGCTGTACACTGACACGGATTCCCTGCTGATGGAGATTCGAACCGAGGACGTGTACGAGGACATGAAAAAACACCTCGATTTATACGACACCAGCGACTACCCTAAGACCCATGCCATACACAGTACGGTAAATAAAAAGGTCCTAGGTAAGATGAAGGACGAGTGTGCTGGCACGCCCATAGCCGAGTACATAGGTTTGAGACCTAAGATGTACTCCATACTGAAAGCCGACAATAGTGAGATCCGGAAGGCTAAGGGGGTTAAGAAGTATGTGGTGAAACAACACATCAAACACGCCAGATTCAAGGAAGCCCTGTTCCAGACCCGTACCTTTAGGCATAAAATGAACACACTTAGAAGTGATGGACATAAGATATACGGACTGACTATAAACAAGACGTCCCTGTCGCCTATGGACACGAAACGTTGGATAGCTATTGATGGGATAAACACATACGCGTATGGACATGAAAAAATTTGAGGCTATTTACTACAGCCCGCGTGGGTACTGGAAAGGAGCTAGCGCAGTAGATAAGCTAGCTAAAATAGCGCGAGTACCCCCGGAGGAAGCCAAAGCGTGGCTTGAAAAACAAGCCCTGTGGCAGATCTATTTGCCGGCACCACGCTACGTGCCTAGAAGGAGGTTCGGTATTAACATACCTAATAGCGTTCACCAGGCAGACCTACTGTTCCTACCCCACGACAAGAGGTACAAGTATGCCTTAACCGTAGTGGACGTAGCCAGTCGTTACAAGGAAGCCGAACCCTTGACCACGAAAGATTCGGCCCAGGTAGCCAGAGGATTCGAACGCATATACAAACGCAGCCCGCTGACGTGGCCAACAGAGCTGCAAGTTGACCCCGGACGGGAGTTCATGGGTGCCGTGTCACAACTGCTAGCCAAACACAATACAAAGGTCAGGCGTGGCACGGCCGGAGCCCATCGCAGCCAAGCCATAGTTGAGAGATTTAATAGGACTTTGGCTGAGCGCTTGTTCGGCCATCAGTATGCTAGGGAGATGGTCACCCCTGGAAAACGATCGACTGAATGGGTCACGAGGTTACCCAAGGTGGTGTCGGCAATCAACCATGAAGTCACCCGTCTCACCGGTAAGAAACCGGCAGACGCTATCAAACTAAAATCAATAGTTGCAGAGTCGGCCGCTCCATTGCGTGGGAAGGAGAAACAGATACCAGATAGGGCCCTAGTGAGGTATCTATACCAGCCGGGGGAACACGAGGGTGATAGCCGTAAGCGGGCCACCGATCCTATATGGTCAGTCAAAACTTACAACATAGATAAAGTGGATATGAAAGCCGACGAACCTAACTTATACTACTTGAGGGATGGGCCGGGTAGGGGGTTTGTAAGAGAAGAATTATTGATCGTACCGTATGGCACAGTGTTACCTCCAACACACGTTAAGTAGTAGGGGTAATAGTAGCAAGAGCTAAGGACCCAACCAAAGCCTTATTTAGTAAATAAGGCTTTGTAGAGACTTTTCTTGAAAGTGTTTTAAAACCCCCATTGTATATACTACTACATTTAGACTTGCTGGAGCGTTCATGTAGAGATGCTGGAATGTACATTCAGACATTCTTCATCGTTACCTGTAGGTATGCTGGAACATCTTAATAGACATTCTGGATCGTTACATAGAGACATGCAGTTACTTATATGTGGACATGGTGTAAGGTGCATGGTGTTCATATAGGTATACTGGAATGTACATGTAGGTATACTGAAACGTTACTTGTAGACATTGTGGAACATTACAAATAACTATTCACAGACAACCTGGTTGCCCTACACATGAAGAAAAGCCACATAAAATTCAACCGGCCTGTTTACGTGGGGATGAGCATCCTCGATTTATCCAAACACCTGATGTACGACTTTTACTACAACGAGCTCAAGAAACAGTACGGTGACAGGTGTGAAGTGCTGTACACTGACACGGATTCCCTGCTGATGGAGATTCGAACCGAGGACGTGTACGAGGACATGAAAAAACACCTCGATTTATACGACACCAGCGACTACCCTAAGACCCATGCCATACACAGTACGGTAAATAAAAAGGTCCTAGGTAAGATGAAGGACGAGTGTGCTGGCACGCCCATAGCCGAGTACATAGGTTTGAGACCTAAGATGTACTCCATACTGAAAGCCGACAATAGTGAGATCCGGAAGGCTAAGGGGGTTAAGAAGTATGTGGTGAAACAACACATCAAACACGCCAGATTCAAGGAAGCCCTGTTCCAGACCCGTACCTTTAGGCATAAAATGAACACACTTAGAAGTGATGGACATAAGATATACGGACTGACTATAAACAAGACGTCCCTGTCGCCTATGGACACGAAACATTGGATAGCTATTGATGGGATAAACACATACGCGTATGGACATGAAAAAATTTGAGGCTATTTACTACAGCCCGCGTGGGTACTGGAAAGGAGCTAGCGCAGTAGATAAGCTAGCTAAAATAGCGCGAGTACCCCCGGAGGAAGCCAAAGCGTGGCTTGAAAAACAAGCCCTGTGGCAGATCTATTTGCCGGCACCACGCTACGTGCCTAGAAGGAGGTTCGGTATTAACATACCTAATAGCGTTCACCAGGCAGACCTACTGTTCCTACCCCACGACAAGAGGTACAAGTATGCCTTAACCGTAGTGGACGTAGCCAGTCGTTACAAGGAAGCCGAACCCTTGACCACGAAAGATTCGGCCCAGGTAGCCAGAGGATTCGAACGCATATACAAACGCAGCCCGCTGACGTGGCCAACAGAGCTGCAAGTTGACCCCGGACGGGAGTTCATGGGTGCCGTGTCACAACTGCTAGCCAAACACAATACAAAGGTCAGGCGTGGCACGGCCGGAGCCCATCGCAGCCAAGCCATAGTTGAGAGATTTAATAGGACTTTGGCTGAGCGCTTGTTCGGCCATCAGTATGCTAGGGAGATGGTCACCCCTGGAAAACGATCGACTGAATGGGTCACGAGGTTACCCAAGGTGGTGTCGGCAATCAACCATGAAGTCACCCGTCTCACCGGTAAGAAACCGGCAGACGCTATCAAACTAAAATCAATAGTTGCAGAGTCGGCCGCTCCATTGCGTGGGAAGGAGAAACAGATACCAGATAGGGCCCTAGTGAGGTATCTATACCAGCCGGGGGAACACGAGGGTGATAGCCGTAAGCGGGCCACCGATCCTATATGGTCAGTCAAAACTTACAACATAGATAAAGTGGATATGAAAGCCGACGAACCTAACTTATACTACTTGAGGGATGGGCCGGGTAGGGGGTTTGTAAGAGAAGAATTATTGATCGTACCGTATGGCACAGTGTTACCTCCAACACACGTTAAGTAGTAGGGGTAATAGTAGCAAGAGCTAAGGACCCAACCAAAGCCTTATTTAGTAAATAAGGCTTTGTAGAGACTTTTCTTGAAAGTGTTTTAAAACCCCCATTGTATATACTACTACATTTAGACTTGCTGGAGCGTTCATGTAGAGATGCTGGAATGTACATTCAGACATTCTTCATCGTTACCTGTAGGTATGCTGGAACATCTTAATAGACATTCTGGATCGTTACATAGAGACATGCAGTTACTTATATGTGGACATGGTGTAAGGTGCATGGTGTTCATATAGGTATACTGGAATGTACATGTAGGTATACTGAAACGTTACTTGTAGACATTGTGGAACATTACAAATAACTATTCACAGACAACCTGGTTGCCCTACACATGAAGAAAAGCCACATAAAATTCAACCGGCCTGTTTACGTGGGGATGAGCATCCTCGATTTATCCAAACACCTGATGTACGACTTTTACTACAACGAGCTCAAGAAACAGTACGGTGACAGGTGTGAAGTGCTGTACACTGACACGGATTCCCTGCTGATGGAGATTCGAACCGAGGACGTGTACGAGGACATGAAAAAACACCTCGATTTATACGACACCAGCGACTACCCTAAGACCCATGCCATACACAGTACGGTAAATAAAAAGGTCCTAGGTAAGATGAAGGACGAGTGTGCTGGCACGCCCATAGCCGAGTACATAGGTTTGAGACCTAAGATGTACTCCATACTGAAAGCCGACAATAGTGAGATCCGGAAGGCTAAGGGGGTTAAGAAGTATGTGGTGAAACAACACATCAAACACGCCAGATTCAAGGAAGCCCTGTTCCAGACCCGTACCTTTAGGCATAAAATGAACACACTTAGAAGTGATGGACATAAGATATACGGACTGACTATAAACAAGACGTCCCTGTCGCCTATGGACACGAAACATTGGATAGCTATTGATGGGATAAACACATACGCGTATGGACATGAAAAAATTTGAGGCTATTTACTACAGCCCGCGTGGGTACTGGAAAGGAGCTAGCGCAGTAGATAAGCTAGCTAAAATAGCGCGAGTACCCCCGGAGGAAGCCAAAGCGTGGCTTGAAAAACAAGCCCTGTGGCAGATCTATTTGCCGGCACCACGCTACGTGCCTAGAAGGAGGTTCGGTATTAACATACCTAATAGCGTTCACCAGGCAGACCTACTGTTCCTACCCCACGACAAGAGGTACAAGTATGCCTTAACCGTAGTGGACGTAGCCAGTCGTTACAAGGAAGCCGAACCCTTGACCACGAAAGATTCGGCCCAGGTAGCCAGAGGATTCGAACGCATATACAAACGCAGCCCGCTGACGTGGCCAACAGAGCTGCAAGTTGACCCCGGACGGGAGTTCATGGGTGCCATGTCACAACTGCTAGCCAAACACAATACAAAGGTCAGGCGTGGCACGGCCGGAGCCCATCGCAGCCAAGCCATAGTTGAGAGATTTAATAGGACTTTGGCTGAGCGCTTGTTCGGCCATCAGTATGCTAGGGAGATGGTCACCCCTGGAAAATGATCGACTGAATGGGTCACGAGGTTACCCAAGGTGGTGTCGGCAATCAACCATGAAGTCACCCGTCTCACCGGTAAGAAACCGGCAGACGCTATCAAACTAAAATCAATAGTTGAAGAGTCGGCCGCTCCATTGCGTGGGAAGGAGAAACAGATACCAGATAGGGCCCTAGTGAGGTATCTATACCAGCCGGGGGAACACGAGGGTGATAGCCGTAAGCGGGCCACCGATCCTATATGGTCAGTCAAAACTTACAACATACATAAAGTGGATATGAAAGCCGACGAACCTAACTTATACTACTTGAGGGATGGGCCAGGTAGGGGGTTTGTAAGAGAAGAATTATTGATCGTACCGTATGGCACAGTGTTACCTCCAACACACGTTAAGTAGTAGGGGTAATAGTAGCAAGAGCTAAGGACCCAACCAAAGCCTTATTTAGTAAATAAGGCTTTGTAGAGACTTTTCTTGAAAGTGTTTTAAAACCCCCATTGTATATACTACTACATTTAGACTTGCTGGAGCGTTCATGTAGAGATGCTGGAATGTACATTCAGACATTCTTCATCGTTACCTGTAGGTATGCTGGAACATCTTAATAGACATTCTGGATCGTTACATAGAGACATGCAGTTACTTATATGTGGACATGGTGTAAGGTGCATGGTGTTCATATAGGTATACTGGAATGCACATGTAGGTATACTGAAACGTTACTTGTAGACATTGTGGAACATTACAAATAACTATGGTGGAACGTTCCCTGTAAACATGCCGGAACGTTACATGTAGACATGCTGGAGGGTTCATGTTGACATGGTGGAATGTACATGTAGGTATGCTGAAGCGTACATGTAGACTTTCTGGAACGTTACATATTGAAATGCTGGAACATTCATGTAGACATTCCAAAACGTTACATGTACACATACTGGCACGTTACATGTAGAAATTCTGGAATGTTACATGCAGACATGCTGAGTTCGTTACATGTAGACATGCTGGAACATTCATGTAGACACGCTTTATCGTTGTATAAGCTGGACCGTCACATGAAGACATGTTGGAATGTACATGTAGTGAGTGAGTGAGTGAGTGAGTTAATGTTTAACGTCACATCGGCAATATCTCAGCCATATCGTGACGAGAACATTTAAATTAAATATATGCATATGGAAAAATCTGTCAACGAAGGACAGTAAAACAACTAGCATATCACAATTTTAATTAAAACTAGTATGGAAAGTTAAAACTAACAGCACTATTTAGACAATACATAATAAAAACAGACTATAGATCGCCAACAACTGAAGGTAGATCACCACACTAGGGACCATGGGGACTTACAGTACCTTTGCTACCTACATGGACCCTAGTTGGATTTACATCATCCCCCTCAGCTGCTGGCGATTGTACGAAAGGTTAGCCAAAATTAAAAAAAACATGAATACTACGATTAAAAACCTGGTACACTTAAATTTACTATGAATGTTTGTGGACTTACGTATCCTCTCAGGAATACAATAATTTTACAATACTTCAACCCCCTTTGAGGGTACAGCCACTAACAATTCAAGTTACTAATTCAAACTACCAATCATTAAAATACATCTATTTACAGAAACATACTATTCAAAATTCAACCAAAAAATCAATTTCTTTTAAACAACCTATAATAAAATGAGAATTAACGGTGGTAAAAAGATCCTTCATTGTTTTAACTGTAAAATATTTATCCCTTCTGATGGAGAATTCAACACAGTCAAGCGGAATATGCTTGACCGTGACTCTCACATCACAAGGGATGCAAAATGGAGGATCCTCACCTTTCAACAGGTATGAATGAGTATATCTAGTGTGGCCAATGCGACATCGTCGTAGTATGACCTCTTCAAATCTCGACTGACAACCCAAGTGGGTATAACCAATGTAAGGTTTTATCTCATGTAATTTATTTATACCCACTTGGATGTCCCACTTCTTTTGCATCAGATCACGGATATAAGATCTAATGGTGACTTTGTAATCACTGTAGGGAATAAGAAGCGGTGTCACAGTCTTGTTGAGTGCTGCCTTGGCAGCAAGATCGGCCATTGTGTTCCCTGAAATGCCTACATGGCTGAGTAACCAACAAAAGACGATGTCGTATTGGCCAGTAGCAAGATTATTATACAGTTCAATAATGTCAAGTAAAAGTGGATGTTTAAATGATAAATATTTAATCGCCTGGAGACAAGAAAGAGAGTCTGAATAGATTATATATTGTCTACGTTTAGGGTGTCTTTGAATATATTTAAGAGCTGTTAATATGGCGTTAGCTTCAGCTGTAAAAATAGAACTACTATCTGGTAATCTAGAAGATATTGTTCTGGATCCAATGACAGTGGCACAAGCCACTGCGCCACCATCCTTGGACCCATCTGTAAATAAGGATTTATAATTGCTATATTTATGTTTTAATTGATCATATTCTTGCTTATATTGTAATTCATTGGAGAAGAAAGAAGACGGGAGGGAGCTATGTTTTCCAGCTGAATCCCAGCAGCAGAAAGAAAACATTTAATTCCATGTCCTAGAGGCGGGACAAGAGAAGACTTTTTGTTGTATAAATCCTCATAAAGGGGATTGAAAACACAGTTATATGCAGGGTTAGAATGATTAGAGTATAATTTAGTAATGTATTGTAAAGCTAACTTTACACGGCGCTGCTCAAGAGAAGGTTCATCTGCCTCAACATAGAGACTGTCAATAGGTGAAGTTCTGAAAGATCCAAGACAAAGTCTCAGACCTTGATGATGGACAGGATCAAGAAGTTTAAGATTGCTTTTGCAGGCTCCACCGTAAACGATTGAGCCATAATCAAGTTTAGAAAGAACTAGTGATCGATAGAGATGGAGAAGGGTAGCTTGATCCCCTCCCCATTTTGAATTTGAAACCACTTTCAATAAGTCAAGTGCTTTCAGGCATTTAGTTTTAAGTGATTTAATAATTGGTAAAAACGCTACGTGTGAGTCAAAAATGAGACCCAAGAACTTAGCTTCCTTCACAACTTTAATTGGTGTGCCATCTATAGATAGTTCAGGGTCTTTATGTGGTTTATATTTTCTGCAAAAATGTATACAATTAGTTTTGGATTTAGAAAATTTAAAGCCGTTTTCAAGACACCATTTATTAATCTTGTTTAAACACAACTGCAATTGCCGTTCAATGGTATGCATATTGTTTACCACAACAAGAAATATTAAAATCATCCACAAATAACGATCCATCAATTGAATCGTTTAAAACTTTTGATAAACTGTTTATCTTTATACTAAAAAGTGTGACTGACAAAATACTGCCTTGTGGAACACCCTGATCCTGATTGTAATGATCAGACAAGGTAGAACCCACTCGGACTTGAAATTGTCTGTTTTTTAAACATTTGCCTATGAATTCAGGTAAACGACCTCGCAAACCGAAATCATGTAAATCTCTCAGAATGCCATACTTCCAGGTTGTGTCATATGCCTTCTCAAGATCAAAAAAGATAGACACAGCATGTTGTTTATTAATCAGCGCGTTTTTCACAAATGATTCTAAACGCACTAAATGATCAACAGTACTTCTGTTTTTACGGAAACCACATTGTATATCTGTGATAAGATTATTTGTTTCCAAGTACCAAACAAGTCGATTATTTATCATGCGTTCCATGGTCTTGCAAACACAGCTAGTTAATGAAATCGGACGATAATTGGATGGATCCGTATGATCACGTCCAGGTTTAGGTATGGGTACTACTATAGCATCACGCCATGAAGAAGGAAATTTCCCGGAAGTCCAAATATCATCAAAAATTGACAAGAGCGTCTCTAAACAGGATTCTGGTAAATGCTTCAGGAGCTGATAATGGATGTTATCAGCTCCAGTAGCAGTGTCATGAGCTTGATCAAGAGCAGTATGGAGTTCATGAATAGAAAAAAGTTTCATTATAATCTTCCCCATTATCAGAATTGAAATTCATAGTTTTCTTTTCTTCTTGTTTTTGATATTGCTGGAATTTAGGTGTATAATTAGAAGAGGAAGAGTGTTTAGCGAGAGTTTCACCCAGTTTATTCACAATGTCTGATTTATCAATAAGCAATTGATCTCCATGTTTAAGATGATGGACAGTAGATTTAGTACCTTTACCTTTGATTTTCTGGATCATGTTCATACCTTGGACATAGGTGTCCGAGAATTTATTTTGGACACATAATTTTGCCAAGATTGGCGTTTGTTCTGTTTAAAAGTACGCCGCGCTTTAGCATTTAAAATCTTACATTTATTTAAATTATGCACCATGGGATGGCGACGGAAATAATGTTCTGCCTTTTTCCTTGCCTTCCTAGCTTGTTTGCACTCATCGTTGAACCATGGTTTTCTTATGTGTGGAACTGCAGAGGAATTTGGTATACACTCATCAGCTATGGAGTTCAGTTGGTCAGAAAAGCATTTAATAGCATCAGGAACGCCAACAAAACGCTCGGGTTCAAGCCTCCCAGCACACAGTGTTTCATACATAGCCCAGTCAGCCTTTTTAAAATTTCGCCTTGATGCTGGAGGAACATCAGATGGAGTTACAGCTTTTAATACAGAAGGAAAATGGTCACTTCCACAGAGGTCATCGTGGACTGACCATTCGAATTCATTTAGTAGTACTGAATTTGTCAATGAAAAGTCAAGAGCAGAATAGGTCCCTGTACCAGGGTGTAAATATGTGTTGGAACCATCATTATAAATACATAAATCATTGTCAGAACAAAAGTCCTCCAACAATTTCCCTTTAGTGTTTGTTGTTACACTACCCCAGAGTGGGTTGTGCCCATTTAAATCTCCCATTATAATACAGGGCTTCGGGAGTTGGTCATATAGAGCCTGAAGATCAGTTTTGGCAAACGTTGAAGACGGCGAAATATAGAGAGAGCATAGCGTAAACGCTACATGTAAAGTAAGTCTCACAGCAACAGCCTGCATATTAGTATTTAGTGAAACAGGGCTTTGAATAACGTTTTGTCTGACTAGAACGGATGACCCACCAGTGGCTCTATCACCCGGAGGTGAAAAAGAATGATGTGCATTAAAATGACGAAGGTCAAATGTATCTGTTTGTTTTAAATATGTCTCTTGGAGACATATCGCTGAAGGTGTAAAATCCTGGACTAATAGCTGTAATTGAGGTAAATTAGTCCTCAGTCCTCTACAGTTCCACTGTACAATATTAGTGGAATAAACTATCTTTTGGGGGGATTTATTGGGGATCTACCCCGCACTCTTTTGGAGGGCGACAAGCTATGTGCCCTGGGATGGATGTGATCCGATACATCCATTTGCTCAAGTGATCCAAACTTGTTAAAAAACTTGATTTTATTATCTGACCCCTTTGGTGCTCGATTTGATTTCGAAGTTTCTGGCCTTGTCTTGAATTTCGATTTTACAGTTTGTTTATCATGTCTATCAGACTGTGAAGGAGTTGTAGTCGAAGGAGTTATAGTCTAGATATACTGTGGAAGATCAGGTGAGATAGACTCAGGAATGTCTGAATGTACCCATGTGAGGTCAGTCTGACATGAGCTTGACGAAGTTAGTACTGGCGTAGTTGTTCCTTTTGATAAGGTTTCAGATGTTTTGTGACAGAGGCGTACGTTTCAGTGTGCTCCGTAGATTGTACAATTTTTCTTGCTTCAGCAAAACTGACGTTCCTGGAGAATTTGACTTTATTAATTTCCATTTGCTTTTTCCAGATGGGACATTCTTTCGAAAATGATGAATGATTTCCTGAACAGTTTGCACATTTTTTGTGAATATAAAATACATGTGTATTCTCAGCACAGTGAGCACATGTAACAGACAATGTGCAAGTATTAACACCATGTCCGTACTTTTGACACTTAAAACAGCGCAGGGGATTTGGAATATAAATGTCAACATTGAGATTGCAGTAACCTGCTTTGATTGACTTTGGAGGTGTTGGAGCTGAAAATGAAAACAAATATGTATTGGTTTGGACAGTCTCATTATTTTTCCGTGTTGTGAAACGTTTGACAAAAGATACTCCTTGATCTTTCATCTCGGACATTATATCGAGCTCAGTCATGTCTGCTAGAAGACGCTCACGGTCTCGAACTATACCTTTGCTTGTATTCAGTGTTCTGTGGGCAGAAATTACTACCGGGACTCCGACAAACATATCAGTTGATAACAGGTTGGTAGCTTGTTGTTTTCTGCTACATTCAATCAGCAGTGAACCTGATCGCAAACGTTTGATATCTTTCACCTCACCTGCAATGCCAGAGATGCCTTTTGAAATTGCAAAGGGATTTAATTTCAAAGGAGTCTTGTCAAGTGTTTCAATAATCAAAAAACGCGGCCAGTGATCAATTTGTACAGAGGGTCGATGCTGATCGTCATTTTCCAATTGACGTTTGTTTTTTTTGTTAGGAGTTTGGTAATCCATGATTACTGGTATATTGGTTCGTCATCCGAGCTCCCCACCCACCACGGAGTATCACAAGGACAATGCTAAAGCAAGCGGGCCTCCAGTTTGCAGCACCAAGGATACTCGAATGATATACTCCAGCAGAGGAATCAAAAGATTAATAATTCCACCAGATTGGCTCATGAGCCACCGCCTTCTGGCATAGGACTCTAGGCAAAGTTCAGAATAACATATTTCAAATTACCAATATTTTTACACACTAACGCCAAGACCAAAGTACACCAATTCCAAATGATATTTGTGCAATGATAAATACAAGTATAATCCATGCACAGGGCTTGGCATGACCAGCCGATTGGTCGAACCGGGCCCATTCGACCACCCGTCTAGGCGAAGTCAAGGCCAAAGTGGTGTATTGAGCAACAGGAACACGGTTGCAAGCTCCTATTGCCCTCAACCACCAGGATCCCTTCCTCCGCCGACACAGGGCCGCAACCCACGGCAAACGGGTTGGTGGACCAAATATCCCCCCGGTCCACTACGGGGGTGTCGGCGAGCTCTTGGCGTTACCCAGCACCCACCACGAGGAGGTGGCTCGCCACGGGTGCCAGAATGTACATGTAGACATGCTGCAATGTACATGTAGGCATGCTGGAGCGTTCGTGTAGACATGCTGGAATGTACATGCAGAGATGCTGGAGCATATATATATACCGTCTCTTCAAGTGGGGTCAAACTTGGAGTGAGCAAGTCTTGAGGGCGTGTGAAATTGACCTCTGTATTCTTATGGTTAATTCATAACAATGTCTTTTTTGGCTCTTTAGGAAATTAAACGGCGTTTTCAACTGTTGCGATTCCAATGGATTCCAGCACATAATGAGTTTACACTATGTATATTGAAGTGTCAAATGTTCCATACACTCACATGAACTAAATCACTTATTCACTTTATTGTACAAAATGCAACGTAGTTCCGTCTTTGTGCACAGATGTACACATAAAATATAACATTGTGTATTTAACATTGGTGCAATACTGAACCAAATGAGGAATATTTAAAAGTTTTAATAAGATGCTATATAGAGAGAGGTGTCGTCAGTGTCGATTCATGCATTCGTCCATAATAGAAGAACCAACAGACCAGTAACATGGTCATAATACAATGCTCACCTGAATATGTGAATTTGAGCAGAATAATCTCTGGACGTCTGAATCAGGAATAATAGCATATATGAAAACGAATCGCCGTACAACTAAGAAAGTGCAAACCTCAAAATATTACCAACATTCGATTAATTATCAACCTAACATTTCGCACTGGGGAAAGTGTAATTACATTTATACTGGGTACAGGAACACTTGAAAACCCAGGACTGCCTGGTGTTCCTTATGACACGACATCGACGTAGGGGTAGCCTATTGGTTTAAGCGTTCGCTCGTCACACCAACCATACGGGTTCGATTTAGGTAAAATGTTTCAAGCTCATTTCAGGCGTTCCCCGCCGTGATGTACCTGTTACATTGTGAACAGCAGGGTGATACAAAAGTCACTCACATCGGTGTGAGGGAAGAACCAACTGCAGAATACACCTTTTTGACTGGAATGTTCAGAGGATTCTTTGAGTACATCAAGGTAAAGGTGCGCTGACAGCAAAATCCAGTTTCTCTAAAAACCGCGTGATTCTCGACGTATGAATTCACAACCATGACGTCTCCTTCCGAGACTTCATCATAGAGCGTTCTGAAGAGTTTGTATCCCACTTCAACATTATCAGCGTGCGTTGGACCCAGTTTCCATCCCCCATCGGCTTTCTGAAGAACACCATAGCCGACGACGTCATTAGAAAATGTATCCACAGCTATGTACACATAGGCCGCACTTGCAATGATGCATTTATGACAGAAAATAGTTCACTTGACTGGAAGTATCCGTGCATCGTACTCCAAGGAGGGTACCAGTTACCGGAAGTACGCGAAACTTGTGTCCAGTAAAAGTGGAATTTTGACATTCATCTTTTCCTTTGCCAGCATTTCTATTTCATGTAAGGGTTTGAAACCTTCTTGAAATTTAGGCTTCAGCACCAGGATTGAAATGTTTTTCTCCCTACATTTTGATAGTGATGTTGTTTTCTGCTTCTTCGCGATCATTTGATTGTGATAGTCTTCATCAACGACGAGACATCCTCCGTGAGAAACAGTATCGTCGAAACCAAACACGGTACAACAACATAGACTTATGAAGAAAACACACTTGACTGAATGACAGATTTAACATTTAAAGTAATATCCGTAATTGTTCTTACCCGTGAAGGTCCCGGGGTAGAATGGGCCTTCAGCAATCCATGCTTGCCATAAAAGGCGATTATGCTTGTCGTAAGACCACTAACGGGATCGGGTGGTCAGACTCACTGACACATGTCATCGGTTCCCAATTGCGCAGATCGATGCTCATGTTGTTGATCACTGGATTGTCTGGTCCAGATTCGATTATTTACGGACCACCGCCATATAGCTGGAATATTGCTGAGTGTGGCGTAAAACTAAATTCACTCACTAGCTCACTAATTGTTCTGGCCAAGAGAGTAAAGGGAGTGAGTTTAGTTTTACTCTGCAGTCAGCCACATGCAAGCAATATTACAGCCATATGTAAATAATCAAGCCTTGACCAGACAATACAGTGATCAACAACATAAACATCAACTACAACTAGGATACGATAACATGTGTCAACCAAGTCAGCGAGGCTGACCACCCGATCACGTTAGTCGCCTCGTACGATAAAGGTGAAGATCGTTTGTAACCAGGACCTTCACAGGTCTTTCGAGGGTTGAACACAATATACATTAATAGGGAACGTAAACGTCGTGCAAGTTATAAAATAGACAGTATGACAAGTAGGACCAGCATGTAATAAGACGACAGTCCAGAGCCATTCTTTTCGGAAACGATCTATCGTTCAGTAGCATCTAAAGCCAGGTCACCATGCTCGGGACGTCTTTTAGCTGCGTTTTACCCTAGCAGTATGTACAGCATGTATTTAGCCACTTATTGATGGTGAGGAATCGGAGCCAAAAACTGGGTACATGGATTAAAACTGTGGTAGATGCAGGTGTTGCATGTAACAATACACGAGATGAAAAGTTCATTTCGGCTTCAGTTAATTGAAAAAATAGTGCATTACTTCCCCTACTGCCGTTGTCATTGTTATAATTACAAATGCCAGTCTAAATGTCAGAAGTACTTGGGTCAAAACAATATCGAATGACGGGAGTTCGACCGTTGGCACA